>NW_020524829.1:0-59189 GCF_003368295.1 Carassius auratus | reverse complement strand
AAAAAAAAAAAGATAGATTTTTCTTTTATGCCAAAAAAAATCATGAGGATATAAAGTCAAGATCATGTTCCATTAAAATATTTTTGTAAATTTCCTACAGTAAATACATCAAAACCTAATTTTTTATAAGTAAAATATGCATTGCACTCATTTGGACGACTTTAATAAAAAGCTCCATATAAAAATTCTATATTTCAGAAAGTTATATCTCGGTCAGATATTGTCCTATCCTAACATACATCAAGGGAAGCTTATTTATTCAGCTTATAGATGATGTATAAATTCTCAATTTCTAAGAAAAGACCCTTATGACTGGTTTTGTGGTCCCAGGGTCACAAATATCTGATTTTATGAGATGTGCTCTCTTTTGTGTGATTGCGAAATCGAAAGTAAAAAAGTAAACCGCGCAAATATAAAAACATTTAAATACACGGCATCCTGAGCAGCTCATGATGCGGCAAAATTATAAAATATTAGAATGTTTAAAGGAATTAACACGAAAGCAATGGTCAGAGGAAACAGCCGAATCTTGGACATTTTGGCGATAAGAAATCTCCGCCTGACGCAATTTTGTAGGTCCAAAAAGAGGACATGTCTGGGGAAAAGAGGACGTATGGTCACCCTCTAGTTCTAGTTTAGTGAAGGGATAACATAATGCATATAAAGTCTCACAAGTAAACATTTGTCACAGTCTCACAGATAAATAGGCCTATTTGCTCTTTTGGAAATCAAACAGAAAAAATTTTGGTAAAATATCACCTTTTTTTCAAGTTTCAAGATTTTTACACAGCATGAAATGTAAATTCAATTCTGTTTTAAAATATTTTATTTTCTAAATATTATTTCACTATTTCTATATCTAAGCAGATAAATACCAGTCTGGTGTCCTCTGGTGGTGAGTGTTTCTTGTTGTAATCACAGGAACTGATGTGCAGTTTCCATCTGCTCCACTAGAGACAGAAGAGACTTCACTTTCAGATCATTGACAACATGAAAACACTTTCAGTTTCAGTTCAGATATTACAGATGACAGCTCTGTCACAGACTCTTCATATTACAAAACAAAACACAATTATTTATTGCCTCTATGCTGAATCTGTCAAATGTTTAAATGTAAATGTTTACAGTATCACACTTACTGTACAGGAATAATTCAATACTGTAGAAGTGAGCAGCTCGTATTGCTGACTTTAGACACAGACACCTTACAACAGACAGCAGTGATCTGCTGAAATCTCTCCTGCTTTTCAGCTTCTGTCAGTATCTGGGCAAGAAAACCTTCCTTATTTGAAGTAAACTGTTAAACTGAATTTCAGAACATGAGAAATATAACCGTAACACAATGTTGTTATACAGTATAATATCTCGAAATAGTAAGAATGCAAAAGATGAGAAGACAAAAAGCATGTCTCCTGCACAAGGTTTTTAATTTTTAATGTGATTCAACATGTATGACTGTATGGAGAAATTATTATCAAACATGAACACTGGATCTCACATGATTTGTTTCCATCAGATATAAAGAAATGTGTTGAATATTCAGCTTCAGACTGATTTGCATATTTCTCAGCCTGGCTACTGTTACTGAGTTCTGTCTAAAGGAGAAGTGGTGAATCTCTAATATGAGCTAAATTGTGTCGTTTTCACACACAGTTCTCCCTCCGTTTAGTGTAGAAGCGTCAGCTTGAGCTCTGTCTTCAACTCTCTTCTCTGGTAAGACACTTACACACAACACACTCAAACTCACACTCACTCCTGTAGCTTTCAGATTCTGAAACGTTAAGGTTTGAAACACGTTCAAGATAAGAATGACCTGTTTTTAAAATCTTTAGTATTGGTCTGTATTCTAGTAAATATTTTGAAATAAAAACAAATATGAAACTTTAATCTAGAAATGATTAGATTATATCAACAAAAGTGCTATAAATTCATACACCTTAAACAATTTTTTCATTCTATAAAATGTCTTCATTTGTTGTTTCTTCTGCTGTAAGGTGAATGTAAATGATGGAAACATTGGTGACGTTCCTCCTCACTGATCTCTGATACAAGGTCTCATTCTTAGATTATTCCTCTGTTTAACAAGATTAATTATTATTATGAAAGCACTTTCATGTGACCTTCATGAGATAAAGAGCAATAAGTTCTGCAGAAGTGTGTTCTGCTTGTATCCTCTGATCGTTTACTTCCTTCGATCTGTTTGTCTGTGTTTTAGGTGTTTTGTGTGGCTTTAATATCAATCTGCCGAATAAAGTAGAAGCTCTGAAAGGATCCTGTGTTTTCATCCCCTGCACATTTGATATTGATCAACGATATGAAGATGATCTCACTGACAGTGCAAAGAGAATGTGGGTTAAAGTTGAAAACCCTCCCGTTATAGTGTTTGACTCCAGCAGCCCCAACACTGGACTGTTAAAAGGAGAAATATTTGGCACTGCTACACAGAAAAACTGCACCACACGATTCGATAATGTTGATCAGAGACATAATGGGTCATATTACTTCAGAATCGAAACCAGTGGTAAATTGAAATATAACTACAGAGGACCTACATACTCTCAAGTTGAAATTGTCGTCTTAGGTGAGTGTCATATTGTTCATGCTGCTTCTATAGTGTGACTGGACATGAAAAAGACATCTACTGTACATTATATATCTTTATTATTTGATATATTAATCGATATGATCTGGTAATATTTGATGTCTCTGTCTGTGTTTCAGGATCTCCACCCAAACCTACGCTGATTGTCTTTAAGGATCAGCAGAAGGTGATGAAGAAGAAGGTGGAGGTGATTGAGGGAAGTTCAGTGAGTCTGCGCTGCTCTACTAAGATCTTCTGTCCGTCTCGTCCACCATCTCTCACATGGAGCTCGTCTCTCATCGAGAGCGTCACAGGACAACAGTATCAGAACAAACTGAGCTCATCTCTGATCTGAACTTCACTGTTTCTCACCGTCATCACAGAGTCACTTTCACCTGCACTGCAACACACCAGATACAGCAACAGAAAAAAACACACAAGCTGAAGCAGATCACAAAAAAAGAGTCCCTTCATCTACTCGTTCAGTGTAAGACAGGAATTATTTCAATCTGTGCTGAATGATCATCTATAATTAGTGCTGGAAATCATACAGTAATCGTCTGAATGATTTTCTCCTCCACTAGATGCTCCTAAAAACACATCGGTGAGGATAAATCCAGCTGGTTTAGTTCTGGAGGGTCGTTCAGTGACTCTGATCTGCAGCAGTGATGCAAACCCAGCAGTGAACTACACCTGGTACAGAGACACTGAGAGACCTCTGAATCCAGTTCAGACCGGACCAAACCTGACCATCAACAACACCGACCCGACACACAGCGGACGATACTACTGTACAGCTGAGAACAAACACGGCACACAGAACTCATCAGTGCTGCTGGACGTCCAGTGTGAGTGTTACGAGTCTTTACTAACTTTTACATTTAATTTACACACACACACACATTTTAAAATCTGGAATCTGAGGTAGCAAAAAAACGAAATACTGAGAAACTCTCCTTTAAAGTTGTCCAAATGAATTCTTAGCGATGCATATTACTAATACAAAATGTAATTTTGATATATGTAAAGTAGTAAATTTACAAAATATCTTCATGGAACATGTTTTTTACTTAATATCCTAATGAATTTTGGTATAAAAGAAAAATCTATCATTTTTTTACCCATACAATGTTTTTTGGCCATTGCTACAAATATATCACAGTGACTTAAGACTGCCTTTGTGGCTCCAAGTTCGTTCACACACACATATACATAAAACATTTATATATGTGAGTATGTGCGCACTGAACAAATTATTTTTATTTTATTGCCCCAATTTTTCATGAGCTGAACTCAAAGATCTAAGACTTTTTCTATGTACACAAAGGCCTATTTCCCTCAAATATTGTTCACAAATCTGTCTAAATCTGTGTTAGAGAGCACTTAACTCCTTTGCTGAGTGTGGCGGCGGAGGCGTGGTTCAGCGAGATCTGCGACGGGAGAGAGAGTGAGGAGACGAGCGGTGGTAAGTGGCTCAAGTGAGAAACAAGTAACACCTGCTTCTCGTTGCAGTGATTGGCGTGGGGAATCGGCATTTAAGCCGCCCGCGAACTGGCAGAGAGAGAGAGAGCTGAGGACTCGTGGGAGAAAGCAGCAGACGTGCGGGAGAGACCGTAAACCAGAATAGTGTTCAGTGAACGTGATTGATGCACATGTGGCGCAAGTTTTGTTTTCTTTTTGAGCTAATAAATATTCCCACGAGCCTCAGAACGCCGACTCCGTTCTCCTTCCTTCTCAGTTGATCTTGAGCTTAATATCTCTACACCGAGATAATCCATCCACTTCACAGGTGTGGCATATCAAGATGATGATTAGACAGCATGATTATTGCACTGGTGTGCCTTAGGCTGGACACAGTAAAAGACCAATCTAAAATGTCCAGTTTTATCACACAGCACAATGCAACAGATGTCGCAAGTTTTGAGGGAGCATGCTGACTGCAGGAATCTTCACCAGAGCTGTTGCCCATGAATTAAATGTTCATTTCTCTACCATAAGCCGTCTCCAAATGGTTTCAGAGAATTTGGCAGTATATCCAACCGGCCTCACAACCGCAGACCACGTGTAACCACACCAGCCCAGGACCTCCACATCCAGCATCTTCACCTCCAAGATCGTCTGAGACCAGGCACCTGGACAACTGTTGCAACAATCAGTTTGCATAACCTAAGGCACACCAGTGCAATAATCAGGCTGTCTAATCATCATCTTGATACAGTATGTCACACCTGAGAGGAGGATGGATTATCTCGGCGAAGAAGAAGTGCTCACTAACACAGATTTAGACAGATTTGTGAATGATATTTGAGACAAATAGGCCTTTTGTGTAGAAAAAGTCTTAGATCTTTGAGTTAAGCTCATGAAAAATGAGGGCAAAAAAAAAAAAGTGTATAATTTTGTTCAGTATAGCACCTATGTATACATTGGGGAAGTCGTAGCCTAACGGTTAGGCGGGAATTGTGGGTGGGGGGAGTGCATGTACAGTTCTCTCTCCACCTTCAATACCACGACTTAGGTGTCCTTGAGCAAGGCATCGAACCCCCAACTGCTCCCCGGGCGCCGCAGCATAAATGGCTGCCCACTGCTCCGGGTGTGTGCTCACAGTGTGTGTGCATTTCGAATGGGTTAAATGCAGAGCACGAATTCTGAGTATGGGTCACCATACTTGGCTGAATGTCACGTCACTTTCACTTTCACACATTAAATTACTTCAAGCACGAATTAATGGAGACGTTGAACAGTGTTCGTATCTCAACTTCACGTGCTGCACTATTTACCACCTGTGACTGTCACAGGATTGCGCTCATGCTCAATTCATCTTACTGACACATTTTTTGAGCAGTTGATGTGTGATCTCTCTTCAGTATTCGTGCCTAGTAATGTTAAAGTGAAGCAGTTTTACTTTTCTGTAGTTTTTCAATGGCTCTAGATCACACCGATGACATGAGCAGTCCAAGGCTGTGCATTTATTGCATGAACAGAGCAAAAAATTTAAGTGTCTAAATTATACACAAAGTTGCATTGAATGATAAATGTGTTTTAACAATGTCGTTAAACTGAATGTACAAAGGGAAGTGATTAAACTAACCACAGCATTAACATCAACCTTGAAATAAGAGTGTGAGGTTTATCTGATAATCAGATGCATAGAGTTTGTTGCATAGAGTTATTCTTCATTTGTGGTGGCAAGAAGTGTCCCTTTACTTTACAACAGTTGAAATAAACTTTAAATTCCAATAAATCAATGTAAAATATTATTAAATGTAAATCATCAAATTTTTATATTTTGTAGGGTAAACACAATTTGCGCTGTGTTAATAGTATTTTTGTTTTAAAATACATATTTAAATGAGTTTGAGTGATTGCACTGGTATCAAAATATGCCATACCTCAGATAGCTATCATGGAGTGTAATTGCAACAATATAAATAAAAACATATTTTGTTTTATTTAGGAGAAATATTGTCTCCCTCAAATTCATGTCTGTGGTGTTAGAACAATGGATGTCGCCCCTATAATAAAAGGGAGAATTCTATTTGAACTACTTCCTGTGTGTAAAGGTCATTGCAGATGCTGGTTGATCTGAGAGCTGCATGGGGAGCTCAGTCTTTCTTATAAATTTTCTAAAAGTTAGCTCAATTTCTGATAATTTCAAGTGCCATACTTTATTAGTGTCTGTGGTGTAATGCTGATAACTTGTAGATGTGACATATTTCAATACAAATTTTGATAAGTACATAATTATTAACATTTCCAAAATGTCCCCAGATCTTAAAATCATCATGACCTCTATTTCAGAAAAGTCTGGGTTTGGGCTGATTTGTCTGTGGTGTTGTGTCTTTCCTGGTAACAACACAGACTCTATAGTAACTTGCAATATGAAGACTGTGGTGTTACTTCAAAATGTATCTGAAATTTCTTTCCTTCAGAACCATTTTATCTTATAATTTAATGTTTTTAGACTGTAAAATGTTTTAATATTTTAGAATAAAGACTATAAAGGTACCGCAGACCATTTTTCCTTTCTCCTTAAACATTTCTTTTAAAAACTGAAATTAAAATGATTAGTGAAACTGAATCCTTAAAGTAACTTATTAATTATTACTAGGGATGCACCGAAATTTCGGCCACCGAAAATTTTCGGCCGAAAATGGCCTTTTCGGTTTTCGGCCGATAGACTTTTATCACCGAAACAACACGGCCGAAATGTTGTGATGACGCAAACAGAAACCGCGACCTGCACGTGCACCTGCATAGCGCAGACCACGAGCTCCACGCGATATTCACTTAACACCAGTGAGAACATTCTCTCTCTTCTTACACCTTTATTCGCAGCACTAAAACGTCTCCTAACAAAGAGATTAAGACGGACCACGAAGTAAAAACAAAGAAAAGTACAGTCTTATAGAGTCTGTTAGCACACGTCTCACTGAGATCTTTTCGGATCCTCTGCACTTCATCGCGAATGTGCTTGATCCGCGTTATAAAGACCATTACTTGGATGCGGAAATAAGGCAGCGCGCACGAGAAATGACCCAGGCCGCGCTGGATGCGGAGAACCCGCGTGGAGACGGAGAAGCGCCAAGTGCAGGAGACAGATCAGAGCGCAGAAAAAAGACTGGTCTCTGCACCAGATGAGTGGCATGCACCATCGCTGTCTGATATGTTCAGTGGAATTCTGCAAGAAAGTGCCTCAAGTAATAAGAATACGTTGGCTATTTTGTTCTTAGGCTACTATACACACACACACACACACACACACAAACATATATACATACATAATATCAGATTGTAGCCATATTTATGCTAGATTTTCTGCTAGATTTCTGCTTTAATTTGATAAAAATGTTTATTTATGCCCTGGCCCTATTTAAATACACTCTCTCAAATATTTCTCAAATGTCAGGCAGATGACAAGCTCAACTGCTCAACAGCTATATGGTTATCTGTCTGAAGTCCCCATCCCCAGAAGTGATAACAGTCTTGCCAACTGGAGAAGTAATGCACTTTCTAGTCCTACATAGAAAAATTTCAAATGCACTTCACCTAAATGCACTTTGTTTTTATGAGAGAACTGTTCATTTTAAAACCTTTCTGCAGGCCAGTAGGCCTGTTCATTATTATTAAATATACACGAGTGGGATACATTTTTAGTTTGAATTTTATTTTCTACTGTGCATTGTTGCAATGTGCTTAATAAATATTTGCATCATTTGTAATTATGTATTTTTATGTTTTTTTTTTTTAAATAAGTTATGTAATTGTAATTATTTCTGAAACTTTAATATTAATTTATGCAATTGCAATGTCTTAATTTTAGTAAAGTTAGTACACGGTCATAGCAATAAATGCAACGGTACTAATAATTGGCATATTTTCTTTCGGTGTTTCGGTTTTCGGCCTTGGTTTTCTCTTTTTCGGTTTTCGGTTTCGGTGAATCCCTAGAAGGTTGCATATCCCTGCTCATTTCAGAACAAAACAAAATTTTACTTTAAATATTGGTAACACCATAGACACAATTGGTCTTCGCCAGTGTTTGATTGAAATCATCTAAAAATCAAAATGTTCTTATGCTTCTATTTTAATTGATATAGAATATTAAACTAATTTTAAATGCTTAGCAATACATTTTATTAAAAACAAACAAGCATTTTTACAAATTCTGCCTCTCATTTTCCATCCCAATTGAGGAACGACCCTACTATAGCAAACTGACATCAGTCTTGTTTTCTTTCAGAATAGTCATTCGCCGATGGAGAGGGAAAGTTAAATACTATAGCATTTTATTTAATGAAAATGAAATAGATGTTTTCTCACTGAAAGAGAAGTAATCTTGCGCTCATAGACGTGCCAGATATCTGCAGCTAATCTGAATAAAAAGCAGAATGAACTGATTTAACGTTAAGGAGTGTGTCAGATACTTAGCCTAATCAACACAGGTGGACCATAATCAAGTGATCAATCCCATAGTATAAATATCGCTGACTTACCTCTATCCATTGGCGGTTTATCAGCATCCCTCCTCCACCCCATCTCCTCATTTTGAGTTCACTTTATAAATAGACGGGGAAGGGGGGGGTACTCTAGGTTCGGGCAATTCCCCAGACAGCATGCCAAATACGCATACCATACCTCAGCTAATTATATGTAAGCGTGAACTCGTGAAATACAATTTATTAATGATGCAGGGCTAATTGACATATGATTTATTACAGTACAGAAACTATAAAGTAAATTTTATAAGTTATTCTGTGCAGAAAATTTTAATAATTGTTTGTAGTACGTATATAAAATAATCATAAATTGCCACTAGGAAAAAAATAATGACGAAATGCACCTGGTGTAATAAAAATTTAGCTTATACTTAATTCTTTTTAAGCTCTTTTTTAAAATCTTGGCTTACATTAATTTCTTCATATGCTATAGCATCATTAAGCTAACATCTAACAAATGGACAAAAGTGTTTTTTTTTTCTTTCTGTAACCTATTATTCTCTAAACATTAAGGCTGCTGTGTAATTTGCCCCTTGACTAAGCAGTTAAAAAATCCTGTGAATGCACTTAAAGAACGCAGAATCAAACTGTTAAACGAATCAAACTGAATTGAATCATGAATTGAATTGAATCGTTATGAATTTCCAAAAATTGTGCTTGAATCGAATTGAAAACCTATGAATCATGAATCGAATCTTTTCACTGTCTACCCAAAGATTCACAGCCCTAATTACAAGTCTTTATTCATACAAATATTAAAAAAATTTAAGTCACTTGTTTTGCACAGTGAAGCATTACCAACCTCTATACTGCATATAACAGATTGTAAAATATGACTATATATTGTGTCTGGCTACATTCTTTTCTATTCATTTAGATGCTCCTAAAAACACGTTGGTGAGGATAAATCCAGCTGGTTTAGTTCTGGAGGGTCGTTCAGTGACTCTGATCTGCAGCAGTGATGCAAACCCAGCAGTGAACTACACCTGGTACAGAGACACTGAGAGACCTCTGAATCCAGTTCAGACCGGACCAAACCTGACCATCAACAACACCGACCCGACACACAGCGGACGATATTACTGTACAGCTGAGAACAAACACGGCACACAGAACTCATCAGTGCTGCTGGACGTCCAGTGTGAGTGTTAAAGGGGACATCAGATGCAAAAAAAATTCTTGCATATAAATGTGTCTTAGTAGTGTGAGGAAACATCCACCCTAAATTCATGTCCACCCTCCTACAGTTCTACGCTGTCTGCAGTTTTATCAACAATCAAGCAGCTGTAGAGATAGCAATGTTTCATGAGCAATACAGGTGTTTTGTAGCTGAATTTAAAAGTTCACATAAGACTCTTCAATTGAATCTGATAAACTTAATCTGATCCTTGATAACATTAATACAGTGAATATAGTGCCATTACAACAGTAACTGCAGCAAACACATAACAATGCTCTAGACAGCACTGAATGTAAAGTGTATAGTTTATAGTGAAGATAAATGTAAATTGCAATGCAAACAGAGATAATCATCTTTTAAAATTCTGGATGTTTAATGCCTACAAAAGAAGAGAAGATAAGAAGAAGAGAAAACTAGGGGTGCACGTAAAAGTCTGTGCATATATTAATCACGAATCTTCATTAATGCTTGCACAGGTTCGGAGCGATCCTCTCCATTAATATCCTCTGCCTCAATCAGGCTTAAATTAATAAGCAATATAGAGGACATCACTGTTTACAATATAACCAGAGCATATTCTGAGCTTGAGGGGCGGGAGGTTCAGATGCACTCGAGGAGGTTTAGCCAATCACAACACACTGAGCCAGCTGACCAATCTCAGCCCATCGAGTATTTCTGAGGGAGGGGCTTTATTATAGGAAATAAATTGAGGTGTTTGTCAGAGAAGGGACATATCGGTGTGGAATAATTTAAAGTATATGAAAAATAATGCGTAAAAAAAAAAAAAAAAACTGAAGGATGAACACGTTAGACTACACCCCACAAACACAATCAATCCTAGATAAAAAAAAAAACCTTTAAAGTTACAATATAGCATTTTGAAATGCACGATTTTGATATAAATTCTTTATAAAACTGCACTTAAACAATGAAATTGCAATCAGCAACTCTTCTGTAAAGCCAATGCAGTGATCAAACTCTGGGGAATGAGTCAATGTAATGCAAATATGTTCATAAATAATTTTAGTCATGACAACTTAATTATAATTTAATTTGTACCATAAACAAATCAGTATTATTGTGTTAACAGCTCAAAATAATAAAAATAAATTTGCACATAAAATGAAAATTGCCCTTGTTCCAAACCGGCATGACTTAGTTTTCTGAGAAAGATATTTTGAGAAATGTCTCGGTATCTTTTCATTCATACAATGGAAGTCAATTGGGTCCAAAGTTGTTCCCAACATTCTTCAAAATATCTTTTTGAAATAAAGTCATAAAGGTTTGGTGAGTAAATTACAGAATATACATTTTTGGGTGAAGACTTTTTATAACCGAGTACTACTGTAGTCAGAAGAGTAAAATGAGTTCTTCAGCACAATAATGTCACTTTCACCAGTGTGGTGTTTTGTAGACAGAACTAACCCTAACTTAATCATTCTGGCTTGTTCTTCTTTTCTACTTTAGCAAACTATTAGCTTACAGCCAGAAAGACCATGAGCAGTAATCATCTTGACATTAAATAAGAGAGAAAGACAAAAGTTAGTTGTTTCCTTAACAGTCCTCTTTGTTGTCTTTAAATACACATAAACATTTGTAATTCAAAACACTTTAAATCTCAAATTGATTCATAAACATGTTGGCAAAAAATACTACACACTGTATAGATCAAATAAACAATAAATAAATAAATAAATTATTGCAACCTTATCAACCTCAACCTGTACCAAATGTACAGGAATTAAAAAAATATAAGAAACTGATTCATAATATTAATAAAGCTATTTTAGTATCTCAGTGATGATGAATACTAATTATATGACACTTTAAATAATTAAATAGCAGCTTTATCATTACAGAAGAAATACAAATGTAACCCTTATTTGGTGTTGGGGAGGTTTTTGTCCACTAAAGGGTAATGTTGAGTTTTAATTTGGCCACAACTTTCTCTGTGTTTCAGCAAATGGAATGATTTTTGGTGACAAATCTTATTTTAATATGTATTTTGGGGAAATGTTTTGAACAATTTTAAAACATGTGGGAAAATTCACTACCCTTTAATTTTGTTTGTGGATTTAAACATCCACTAAATTAAACTGCTGTAAAAATGTATCATATATATATATATATATATATATATATATATATATATATATATATATATATATATATATATATATATATATATATATATATATATATATATCTGAAACATTTTTACAGCAGTGTAATTGCCATGTCCATAAATTATGTCACTGATTTGGGGAAGAAAAAAATTACTTGTTTTCAATATAAATAGTCATTGTGGAGTGTATTATTATTATTTTTTTACCTTTTATAACAGTCTTGGGCATGTCAAAGATTAGTAACAACATTGGCTTTGATGCATTGCTAGTTTTTGTGCAGCATTAGATTCTTATTTTTTCTCCCTCATTTATTGTTCGTGGCTGCTTTTGCCCCATTGACTTCCATTATAACGACATTTTGATTGCAAAGCCATGACACAATAAAATCATGCATTCTTGATGGTTGGTGGATTTCCCTGTTGGGAAGAGGAAAAATTTTAATTTTTACAGTTGATCGCTAGGTGGGACCATTTAGTTTAGCTTAGTTTCTGGCTTGTATATGGAGTTATATGGAGTATAACAGCATAACCCACAAGGGTTAATAAATACATTAAATATCTTGTTAGATCTCTTCTGTATCATAACGATTATATTTTCTCTTTCAGTTGCACCCAATATCTCCATCTCTTGCAGTCGAAGCAGTGTAACGGAGTGTGTGTGTGAGGCTCATGGGAATCCCTGTCCTACACTAGAGTGGCGTCTGTCTGGACGTGTGATCACTAACTCTACAGAAACCTCCATCAGTGAGGAGACGTTAGGAAGCACAGGAGTGAAGAGCGTCCTGAACATCCATCAGTCCCTCACAGACACGGACGTCCTGCAGTGTTTCAGCACAAACAAATACAGCAGCGCCAGTCAACAGTTTCAGGACGTCCTGGACTATTATTGTATGATTTTAAGAGTATAAAGCATAAAAAAACTTAAACTTCTAAATAAAATTAATTCTTTACCATATAAATGTTATCTGAAAAAAGTACTGCAATAACTAATTTAACTAAAATGAATAAAAAAAAAAAAACTATTTACATTTAAAGGAATATTACAAAAACACAAAAAAGTTACAAAATTACTCAAACGAAAGTAAAAAAGAAAAAATTATCTAAAGTTTTGTGTACTTTTTATTGCTATAGTAAATATTTTAACTTTAAACTTAATATCAAATCAGTGTTATTTCACCAAGATACCAAGTTTTTATTGATATATTTAATCACTTACATTTTTTATATTATCATATTAAATTGTGACGTTTTAGTTATTTTGCGTTTTGTAATTTCTAGTGTTTATTATGTATATATGTGTGTCTGTATATTTTTTATTATTGATTTTTATGTCAGTTTGAGTTATTTTAGTACATCAGTTTAAACTAAGTGAAATTTTTTCCTCAGAAACTTGCTGAAATAAAACATAGATTTAACAAAACTTTTTTTAATGGTTTTGGTTTTAGTTTTAGTTAGCTATAATAATCCTGAATCTTTTCATTATTCCTCCATCGACTTCTCAAACGCTGACCCGCCGTCAGGAGAGATCAGAAACACAGAGAACAACACCTCAACATCTGAGACAGAGCCCAAAAAACCAGACATGACAGCAACGATCATAGACACGTCCTCACCGGCATCAGAAGACGTGATTTATGAAAACACGAGCCATCGCTACAGACAGAAGGAAGCACTGGTCAGCGCAGATGATGCAGAAAAACAAGACTGAACCAAAACCTTTGAATCTTTGAGCAACAATTTAAGAGATCCTTCATCTAAAAATAACAATTACAAACCTACAGAACTTTCTTTCATCTGCGGAACATTAAAGAAGATATTTTAAGTGTTTATTCCTCATCGTTTTAACAGGAGAGATCACTCAAAAAGGCAAATTTGCTGTTAATGTCATCACCATCAGGCCATTAACGATGAAGATTACTTTTTTTATCTATTTTATTTTCTTGGTGATTTATAAGATGCAAAGCCGCAGCTACGGTCACTCTGAAAGGCAAAAAAAGCAACAAAAAAAAAAAAAAAGTTCTTATGAAGCGAAACGATTTTAGAGTTCTGTATAGTTTAGGGTGACCATATTATAGTGTTTCAAAAAGAGGAAAGTAGGGGAGGAGTTTGTGGGTGGGGCTTCATCTAACAGTATACAGGTGCTTCTCAATAAATTTGAATGTTGTGGAGAGGTTCCTTTATTTCCGTAATTCAACTCGAGTTGTGAAACTTGTGTATTAAATATATCCAATGGACACTGACTGAAGTAGTTTAAAGGGTTAGTTCACTCAAAAATCAAAATTATGTCATTGATAACTCACCCTAATGTTGTTCCAAACCCGTGAGACCTCCGTTCATCTTCAGAACACAGTTTACGATATTTTAGATTTAGTCCGAGAGCTCTCAGTCCCTCCATTGAAGCTGTGTGTACGGTATACTGTCCATGTCTACAAAGGTAAGAAAAACATCATCAAAGTAGTCCATGTGACATCAGAGGGTCAGATAGAATTTTTTGAAGCATCGAAAATACATTTTTGTCCAAAAATAGCAAAAACTACGACTTTATTCAGCATTGTCTGAATAAAGACAATCAGACTGAGATGATTCTGGCTCACATTTAACAAAAACCTCAACAATCTCAACAAATTAGAATACTAAGACCAATAAAAAATATTTTTACTGAACTGTTGCCCTTTTGGAAAGTATGTTCATTTATTGTACATGTACTCAATACTTGGTAGGAGCTCCTTTTGCTTTAATTACTGCCTCAATTCAGCGTGGCATGGAGGTGATCAGTTTGTGGCACTGCTGAGGTGGCCTGGAAGCCCAGGTTTCTTTGACAGTGGCCTTCAGCTCATATGCATTGTTTAATCCCTTGTTTCTCATTTTCCTCTTGACGATAATCCATAGTTTCTCTCTGGGGTTCAGGTCTTGTGAGTTTGCTGTACAGTCAATCACACCAACACCATGGTCATTTAACCAACTTTTGGTGCTTTTGGCAGTGTGGGCAGGTGCCAAATCCTGCTGGAAAATGAAATCAGCATCTTCAAAAAGCTGGTCAGCAGAAGGAAGCATGAGGTGCTCAAACATTTCTTGGTAAACTAGTGTGGTGACTTTGGTTTTCAAAAAACACAATGGACCAACACCAGCAGATGACATTGCACCCCAAATCATCACAGACTCCAGGATCTTGGTTTCCAAAATGAAATACAAAACTTGCATCTGAAAAGAGGACTTTGGACCATTGGACAACATTCCAGTTCTTCTTCTCCTGAGCCCAAGTAAGACGCCTCTGACATTGTCTGTGGTTCAGCAAAGTCCTTGACACGTCTCTGTGTGGTGGCTCTTGATGCCTTGACCCCAGCCTCAGTCCATTCCTTCACTAAAATTATTGAATTGATTTTGCTTGACAATCCTCATAAGGATACAGTTAAATCAGGACCACTACCATCAAGTATATTTATGACAATTATAATTGCATACAGTTAGTGTTGGCGGTATGGTTATGTTCTGGGCAACGCTCCACACGCCTTCCATGCAGCCATGCTTAGATAGAGTGGGGAGAGCAGCAAGACAAACCCTCCTGGGGTAAAGAACATAACCATTATAAGCAGACATAATTACAATTCACAATTACATGAGTTGTAAATTAATGTTATAGAGACTGCTTCCAATGAAGAGACTGTAAAGAAAGAACAAAGTTAGATTACAGGTTCAGTTGGTGGAGTTGGGGTTGGATGAGGGAGTTAATTGCAAGCAGCGATGCGATGGAAGAGACGCTGAAGAATGGGAATTTAAATAGAACGAATGTGATAAGTGTCAAGACTGGATTGGTACACGTCAGGAACAGCTGACTGTCGGCTAATGCAAGCGTGACTAACGTGGCCTGACTGAACTAACGTAATGCTGAATTTCTCTCGGTTGGTTGTGCATCTTTTTCTTCCACACTTTTTCCTTCCACTCAACTTTCTGTTAACATGCTTGGATACAGCACTCTGTGAACAGCCAGCTTCTTTGGCAATGAATGTTTGTGGCTTAACCTCCTTGCGAAGGGTACAAATGATTGTCTTCTGGACAACTGTCAGATCAGCAGTCTTCACCATGATTGTGTAACCTACTGAACGAAACTGAGACCATTTTGAAGGCTCAGGAAACCTTTACAAGTGTTTTGAGTTGATTAACTGATTGGCATGTCACCATACTAATTTGTTGAGATGTGAATTGGTCGGTTTTTGTTAAATGGGAGCCAAAATCATCACAATTAAAAGAACCAAAGACTTAAACTACTTCAGTCTGTGTGCATATGAATTTATAAATCTCAATTTCAATTTTTACCCTTATGACTGGTTTTGTGGTCCAAGGTCACAAATATCAGATTTTTAAAGATGTGCTGACTTTACACAGTGCTGTGATCTGAAATCGAAAGTGAAAGTAAACAGCGCCAATGCTCATTTAAAAACATTTAAATACACCGCATCGATGGACACTATCCCGGCTGAGCCCTGCCCGCAGAGCTCCTCAAAGATAGACCGTGATATATCAAAACAGCTAATAGATTCAGCACCCAAGGACGGGTTTCTGGAAAACAGCCAGGGAAGCCAGGACATCATATCACAGCCACCAGAAACACTAGACACAGCCCATCTCACCAGACACATTATCCCTCTCTCCCGCATCTCCACTTCTGTGCTTCTCACAGAAAATGGAGGAATTGGTGTATGCTGGTACTAAACTCTCCCACTCATTCGCTGCTAGCCCTCTGATACCAACAAAACAACGGCGGGCCCCCCACCACCAAAGCATGTGGGGCCTGTTCCTATGAGAGCTCTCCGACCACTGCCACAACGCCAGGGCTCAAACCCTCTGTGATAGCAGCTCTCAGTGATATTTGTCGGGTCCCCGCTATAATAGCAGCAACATTCACAAATGCTTACAGAACAAGCAGAACCCAGGGTGCCTGTAGCTTTCTCTATTTCAGTTTTATCACGTAATGGAAAGTCTAAGGCCTTCTCAAGCCGAGGGGCAAACTCATCTGTGGTCTATTATGCATCAAACTAAGATTGATGTAAAGACACAAAGCACTGCCATCAAGCTAGCACTTTTAAACATTCGCTCACTAAAAAATAAATCATTTCTAATCAATGACTTTATAACCACAAATCTGGATTTTATGTTTTTAAATGAAACATGGCTAGAAGACAGCAGCAGTGCAACAGTCCTAAATGAAGCAGCCCCTCCTAACTTCACTTACATGAGAGTCTGCAGGACTGTTAGGAGAGGTGGGGGTGTAGCTGCTCTATTTAAAGATGTCTATCAATGCAAGCAAGTGTCATTTGGTCAGTACTTGTCTTTTGGATATCTAGGGATTGTGCTGAAAGGTGCTCCACACATTCTGTTTATTATTATTTACAGGCCTCCAAAATACTCTCCAACCTTTGTTGAAGAGGTCACAGAAATGGTATCAATGATTTCCTCAGAGTTTGACTGTTTTGCTATTGCAGGGGATTTTAATATTCACATAGATAATGCAGAAAACAAAACTACAAAATAAATTATAATGGTTCTAAACACTTTTGACCTGATTCAGCATGTGCATGGACCCACACACAAAGGTGGACACACTCTGGATCTAATCATAAGTAGGGGTCTAAACATTTCATCCATTGTTATTAAGGACGTAGCACTATCTGATCACTTTATCTGATCACTTCTGTATTTTCTTTGATATATTGATCTCTGCTACCACTGAATCTAGATCTTTCTCTGTCAGAAGGAGATGCATAAACGAGAACACAAGCGTACTATTTATGGAGGCTATATCTTAAACACCAAGCATTTCTGCAGACTCTGTTGATATTCTCCTTGATTCCTTTAACTCAAAAGTTAAGAATGTTATTGATGATATTGCTCCAATAATAGTCAGTAAGAAGACAAACAGACAGAAATCAGTTTGGAGAAGATTGACAGCAGTTCAGACTATGAAAAGACAATGCATAAAAGCCGAGCGGATGTAACTTGAAATTCACTATAGCATCTATAAAGACAGCCTTCATGCTTTTAATGTGAAACTAGCCACAGCTAGACAGAATTTCGTCTCAAACCTTATAAACCGTAACTTAAAAAACACTCTTACTCTTTTTGCCACTGTGGAGAGACTGACAAACCCCCCAAGTCAGATTCCCAGTGAAATGCTCTCAGACAACAAATGCAATGAGTTTGCTTCTTTCTTTTCTGAGAAGATCATCAACATCAGGAAGGCGATTAGCACATCCTCAAGTAATGCAAAGGTCAGAAAGATTTGGCCACAATATCAAAAAGATACTATGTCTATTTTTGGAGCAATTGATATACAATTCTGGAAGACATAGTGCAGCACCTAAAATCATCAATTGACAAACTTCCCACATCCTTTTTCAAAAGTGTGCTTGACTGCTTAAAAGCAGATCTCTTAGAAGTGGTGAATGCCTCACTTCTTTCTGGGACATTTCCAAACTCCCTAAAAACTGCAGTTGTAAAGCCCCTCCTGAAAAAGACCAATCTTGATAACACCATTTTGAGCAATTTTAGATCAATATCTAATCTTCCTTTTATAGGTAAAATTATAGAAAAGGTGGTTTTTAATCAGATGAACAAATAGGAGAGCATAAGTCTAAGTGGACGTCCATGACATGCGGAGTCCCGCAAGGCTCAATTCTTGCACCGCTCTTGTTTAGCCTGTATATGCTTCCACTGAGTCAAATAATGAGAAAGAATCAAATTGCCGATCACAGCTATGCTGATGATACCCAGATTTACCTAGCCTTATCTCCAAATGACTACAGTCCTATTGACTCCATCTGCCAATGCATTGATGAAATTAATAGTTGGATGTACCAGAACATTCTGCAGTTAAACAAGGAAAAACGTTATTGAAAAGTTATTGCATTTGGAAACAAAGATAAAGTTTTCAAGTGAATGCATACCTTGACTCTAGGGGTCAAACAACTAAAAATCAAGTCAGGAATCTTGGTGTGATTCTGGAGACAGACCTTAGTTTCAGTAGTCATGTCAAAGCAGTAACTAAATCAGCATACTATCATCTCAAAAACATTGCAAGAATTAGATGTTTTGTTTCCAGTCAAGACTTGGAGAAACTTGTTCATGCCTTTATCACCAGCAAGGTGGACTATTGTAATGGGATTCTCACTGGCCATCCCAAAAAGACCATTAGGCAGCTGCAGCTCATCCAGAACGCTGCTGACTAGAACCAGAAGTGACCTAGGACTGAAATATATAGCAGATATGCACACTGAATATGAACCTAACAGACCACTCAGATCATTAGGATCGAGTCAGTTAGAAATACCAAGGGTTCACACAAAACAAGGGGAGCCTGCCTTTAGTTACTATGCTGCCCGCAGCTGGAATCAGCTTCCAGAAGAGATCAGATGTGCTAAAACACTAGTCACATTTAAATCTAGACTCAAAACTCAGCGAAACACGTTGTGGGACCACGCAGCAATGGTCAGCGTAAAGTGGTAAAACATCATTAAGGCTTTAAGTCAGCATTAAATGGAAATCCAGTTCTATTAAAAAAAAAATGTATATATATATTCTCTAAATATTATTCTGAACTTTTTAACTTGGATTCAAGTTTACAAGCAACAATGTTATAAATTTGCTCTTTTAATGCCGGAGTTTTGGACATTCAGCATTAATGAATAAAGAATTTTGCTCAGAATATATAGTTCACAATATTGTGGACGTTCGGCATTTATGAATAAAAAAAAATGCCATTCAGATATTTCAAGCTTACACAATTGTGGACATTTGGCATTTGAGTAAAGAATTTGATATTCAGAACTGTAAATTTTTACAAAAATATGGATTAACAAATAAAGTTTCCATTACAAAAAAAAGCATTCAAAAATAAATGTTATTAAAAAAAAACATTTCTATATCCAAGCGGATAAAATACCAGTCTGGTGTCCTCTGGTGGTGAGTGTTTCTTGTTGTAATCACAGGAACTGATGTGCAGTTTCCATCTGCTCCACTAGAGACAGAAGAGACTTCACTTTCAGATCATTGACAACATGAAAACACTTTCAGTTTCAGTTCAGATATTACAGATAACAGCTCCGTGACAGACTCTTACTATTACAAAACAAAACAATTATGTATTGCCACTATGCTGAATCTGTCAAATGTCTAAATGTAAATGTTTACAGTATCACACTTACTGTACAGGAATAATTAAATGCTGTAGAAGTGAGCAGCTCGTATTGCTGACTTTAGACACAGACACCTTACAAACAGACAGCAGTGTTCTGCTGAAATCTCTCCTGCTTTCAGCTTCTGTCAGTATCTTGGGCAAGAAAACCTTCCTTATTTGAAGTAAACTGTTAAAATGAATTCAGAACACGAGAAATATTACCATAACACAATGTTGATATACAGTATAATATCTCAAAGTAGTAAGAAATGCTAAAGATGCGAAAAAGAAAAAAACATGTTTCCTGCACATAGTGTTCTTGGATTTCATTTTGAATGTGATTCAACACGTATTCCTGAATATGGAGAATTATTATCAACATGAACACTGGATCTCACATGATTAGTTTCCATGAGATATAAAGAAATGTGTTGAATATTCAGCTTCAGACTGATTTGCATATTTCTCAGCCTGGCTACTGTTACTGAGTTCTGTCTAAAGGAGAAGTGGTGAATCTCTAATATGAGCTAAATTGTGTCGTTTTCACACACAGTTCTCCCTCCGTTCAGTGTAGAAGCGTCAGCTTGAGCTCTGTCTTCAACTCTCTTCTCTGGTAAGACATTTACACACAACACACTCAAACTCACACACAATAACCTTTTTTTAAAATCTTTAGAAAGTGTTCTGTATTCTCATGTAAATAATAAATTCTGAAACTTAAATCTAGAAATAATGAGTTTATACCAAAACAGCTATAAATTCACACAATTTTATATTTTTTCATCCTATCAATCAACAATGTCCCTCACACACATGTAGATGATCGATAGGTGCATAGGATACACAATCAAAAACAGCTCCAACATTTCTGCTTTTTTCATTCTATAAAATGTCTTCATTTGTTGTTTCTTCTGCTGTAAGGTGAATGTAAATGATGGAAACATTGGTGACGTTCCTCCTCACTGGATCTCTGATACAAGGTCTCATTCTTAGATTATTCCTCTGTTTAACAAGATTAATTATTATTATGAAAGCACTTTCATGTGACCTTCATGAGATAAAGAGCAATAAGTTCTGCAGAAGTGTGTTCTGCTTGTATTCTCTGATCGTTTACTTCCTTCGATCTGTTTGTCTGTGTTTTAGGTGTTTTGTGTGGCTTTAATATCAATCTGCCGAATAAAGTAGAAGCTCTGAACGGATCCTGTGTTTTCATCCCCTGCACATTTGATATTGATCAACGATATGAAGCTGACCTCACTGACAGTGCAAAGAGAGTGTGGGTTAAAGTCGGAGACCCTCACGTTATAGTGTTTGACTCCAGCAGACCCAACACTGGACAGTTAAAAGGAGAAATATTTGGCACTGCTACACAGAAAAACTGCACCACACGCTTCGATAATGTTGATCAGAGTCATGATGGGTCATATTACTTCAGAATCGAAACCAGTGGTAAATTGAAGCTTAGTTACAGAGGACCTACATACTCTCAAGTTGAAATTGTCGTCTTAGGTGAGTGTCATATTGTTCATGCTGCTTCTATAGTGTGACTGGACATGGAAAAAGAAATCTACTATTGTACAATATATACTTTCATAACTGGATATGATAATCAACATTATCCAGTAATATCTCTGTCTGTGTTTCAGGATCTCCACCCAAACCTACACTGAGCATCTTTCCGGATCAGCAGATGATTGAGGGAAGTTCAGTGAGTCTGCGCTGCTCTACTAAGATCTTCTGTCCGTCTCATCCATCATCTCTCACATGGAGCTCGTCTCTCATCGAGAGCGTCACAGGACGACAGTATCAGAGCCAAACTGAGCTCATCTCTGATCTGAACTTCACTGTTTCTCACCGTCATCACAGAGTCACTTTCACCTGCACTGCAACACACCAGATACAGCAGCAGAACACAACACAAGAGTCTCGTCTGCTACACGTTCAGTGTAAGACAGGAATTATTTCAATCTGTGCTGAATGATCATCTATAATTAATGCTGTAAATCATACAGTAATTGTCTGAATGATTTCTCCTCCACTAGATGCTCCTAAAAACACATCTGTGAGGATAAATCCAGCTGGTTTAGTTCTGGAGGGTCGTTCAGTGACTCTGATCTGCAGCAGTGATGCAAACCCAGCAGTGAACTACACCTGGTACAGAGAGACCGGGTCTCAGTTTGAGCTCCTCCAGACTGGATATAATCACACCTACATTGTGACAAACCCTACACACGGAGCATGGTATGGCTGTGAAGCTCAAAACCAGCATGGCCTCTGCAATGCTAAAATTCAGCTGGATGTTCAGTGTGAGTAAAAACACAGGCCGCAAATTAATTTAATATGATAAAATGACTATTACTTATGACATAAATAATGTGAATATAGAACAATAACAGTTTTCACAGCTGTGCACAGACTGTGAAAATGAAAAAAAAAGCTGTGAAATGGCTGTAGAACTGCGACAAACATCTTCATTTACAGAAAATGCATCCGAGAAGAGAGAAGGAGATTTAGTTCCACTTTTGTAAATGATTTTGTTACAGAACAACATGTTAAAGTTACACTACAGCATTTTGAAATGCAAGGTTTTTATATAAATCCTTTTTTAAACTGCACTTAAACCAGTGAAATTACAAGAAACAGTCAGCAGCTCTTCTATAAAGGCAATGCAGTGATCAAACACTCGGGGTATGAGTTGATCTTATTTTCTGTGGCAACCGACAGCATTAGATGCTGCACATTGAAGGGATATTTCACCCAAACAATTAAAATCACCAAATGATTTTCTCACCCTCGAGCTATCACAGGTGTATATGACTTTCTTCTTTCAGACCAATACACTCAGGGTTATATAAAAAAAATGTCCAATCTTTATATTGGCAGAGAATGGGTGTTATTTTTCAATATTCCAAAAGGAGTCCAATTAAGTGCATCCATCCATCATAGAAAGTGCCTCACACAGATCCAGGGGGTGAATAAAGGCCTACTGTAGTGAAGTGATGTGTCATTTTTTTTACTTTATACACAGTAATCTCTAGTTTCTGCTAACTGTCGTAAGCACATTCACAATAACACCATTCCAGTGGATGACGTAGGACGTAGTGTAAGGTTTCTTTTTAGGTGAATTATATCAATTAAAGACTTTTTATAACCGAGTACTACTGTAGTCAGAAGAGTAAAACAAGTTCTTCAGCACAATAATGTCACTTTCACCAGTGTGGTGTTTTGTAGACAGAACTAACCGTAGCTTAATAATTGTGGCCTGTTCCTCTTTTCTACTTTAGTACATGTTTAGCTTGAGGGTATGTTTTTTTCTTCTGTTTTTGTCATGAAAACATTTGTATTCATCATCAGTGAACTAAACTTAAATTGATGGAACTAACCCTGACTTAATAACTGTGGCTTGTTCCTCTTTTCTACTTTAGCAAACCATTAACTCAAGGTTATGTTTTTTGTTTGTTTGTTTGTTTTTGTCATGAACACATTTGAAATCCATCTACAGAGAACTGAAATTACATTTACAGAATAAATATGTTAATATAGCAACTTACTGAAATACTAAAATGTATTTTGTTGTTTCCTTATAATATACTGACAACCACCATAAAACACTGAATTATAAATTAAATCAAATTTAATTAAATAAGATTAATTGTATTTTTCCACTTCTAAAAACTGTGTATTTAACTGTATTTAACTGTAAAATCACATGAAATGTCCTGTTTGATTTATTATTTTTCACAGTAAGAGAACTTGCTGTTAACATGTTTTACACTGTAGAGACCATCAAGATCTTCTGTATCATAACGATTATATTTTCTCTTTCAGTTGCACCCAATATCTCCATCTCTTGCAGTCGAAGCAGTGTAACGGAGTGTGTGTGTGAGGCTCATGGGAATCCCTGTCCTACACTAGAGTGGCGTCTGTCTGGACGTGTGATCACTAACTCTACAGAAACCTCCATCAGTGAGGAGACGTTAGGAAGCACAGGAGTGAAGAGCGTCCTGAACATCCATCAGTCCCTCACAGACACGGACGTCCTGCAGTGTTTCAGCACAAACAAATACGGCAGCGCCAGTCAACAGTTTCGGGATGTCCTGAACTATTACTGTATGATTTTAAGAGTATAAAGCATAAAACAGGGTCATTATACTTATAAAAATTATATGAATACAACTTTTTTTTGGTTCTTAAACGTATTAATAAAATTAATTCTATAGCAAATAAATGTTAACTGAAAAAAGCACTGCAATAACTAATTTAATTAAAATGACTTTTAAAAAACTATTTACACTTAAACAAATAAATATTAGGCCAGTCCTCGCTGACCAGTGAATACGCTGCGGTCCGACTCTGTCCTGCAGGAGACACAGACACAGAGAACAACACCTCAACATCTGAGACAGAGCCCAAAAAACCAGACATGACAGCAACGATCAGAGACACGGCCTCACCGGCATCAGAAGACGTGATTTATGAAAACACGAGCCATCGCTACAGACAGAAGGAAGCACTGGTCAGCGCAGATGATGCTGAAAAACAAGACTGAACCAAAACCTTTGAATCTTTGAGCAACAATTTAAGAGATCCTTCATCTAAAAATAACAATTACAAACCTACAGAACTTTCTTTCATCTGTGGAACATTAAAGAAGATATTTTAAGTGTTTATTCCTCATCGTTTTAACAGGATAGATCACCCAAAAAGACAAATTTGCTGTAAATGTACTCACCCTCAGGATATTAACGATGGAGATTACTTTATTCTTCAGTAGAACAGTAATGAAGATTTTTTGTATCTATTTTATTTTATTGGTGATTCATAAGAAGCAAATCCGCAGCTACAGTCACTCTGAAAGGCAAAAAAAAAAGCAAGAAAGTTCTTATGAAGCGAAATGATCTGAACAAGAAGCTGAAGATTATTTACAACAGTATCACCTGTAATCCAGTCCAGCATGGTTTATTTTTAATATGTATTTTATTATACACCTATCACTTTTATTTCCTATTCAAATATTTATTTTTATTGCAATTTTTTACTTTTATTTTTTTCATTAAATTTTTTAATTATACATTTTGTTTTAAGACATGTACTTTAGCTTTATTAAAATGTCTCTGAAAAAGGAATAGCCTACACTCTCTAATAATAATATTAATTACTGAATAAGTCTAATCTAATATTAATATTAATATTAATTACTGAATATCTAAATGATACACCAAGAAAAAAACTAAACTGAAACTAATATAAAAGCAGGCGTGAGGAACTCTCAGTCTGATGTGTGTGGATGAAAAGTGTTTGTTGCCTATAGTTCTGTATAGTTTAGGGTGACCATATCATAGTGTTTCAAAAAGAGGAAAGTAGGGGGCGGAGTTTGTGGGCGGAGCTTCATCTATCAGTTCAGGTAGCATGTTTTTTTGTTTGTTTTCTTATTTAGATTTTATAATAAATAAAAAGAAATGAGTAGAAATAAAAGAAAAAGAATACGGAATGCAGTGTTAAAGAATCATATTTGAATAAAAATAGAACAGAAATAATAGATAATGCAAGTGTTAGAAGGTCATTATTTACAACAAATAAAAAGAAAATAAGAAATAATAGAGAAAGAATAGAGAATGCTATTGTTGGAGGCTCTTCTTTCTTTATAAATAAAACAAGTAGTTAGAAATAGAATAGAGAATACACATGTTAAAGGGATGTTTTAGAATAACTTCCCTCTAACTATTAGAATAGAGAGTGCTAGGGTCAAATGAAGAGGACAGAGATGTGCTTTCAGCCGTTTCTAGAAAATATTAAGGACTCAGCTGCTTGGATTGAGTTGGGCAGGTCATTCCACCAGGAGGGAACAGTTAATGTATAAGTCCATGAAAGTTTTATCATAGATGCTAAATGTTTCAATATAAGCATTTCAGTCAAATGTAATTTATGCAATATTTTCAAACCTTTAACCCATTTCAGACCGGATCACTTTTGCAAGTTACTTGCACCATTTATTTTTGGCAGTAGGGTTCCTTATGGGAGTTCTTGCTCCCAAATTAATTGAACAAACAAGAGCTTAAATAATTTAATAATTACTTAAAAATGTCTTTAAAAGCCAACAGTGGTAATTGTGTACATGTGGCAGTGGGATGTCTATCCTGTAGCTTGGTTATGAGGATGAGTGTTTCTCAGTGGACCTCAGTGAGGTCCATACCAACTGGGAATTGAAAGCCTTAGTGATCTGAAACAAAGAAACGACAACCAGAAGGTGCACAGTAATATGCTCATGCTTATAATGGGGAGGGAGGGAGGGCTGTGAGGCATTTGAGCATACTTACGGAGCAGCAGTGCCACGTATATATGTCCTGTGTCTAATTGGAGAATGGAAGTGATTGACAGCCTATGACTCCGTGGCCTGACTGAACTAACGCTGCCCTCGATTTGGGAAAATCAACCCATGGCAACAGGTTATAGACGGTTTCAACGGCAACAACATAAACAAATGTTACTGCGCATGAGCGCTTTTGTGGACCTAACTTAACTTCCGGTAGACTCCAAATAGAATCAATAACAACAGCCAAGTCCCTCTAGAGTAGATATTTTTTGATAACAAACTAAATGTTTGCTGCGTGGATCAGGCGGACTTAATGAAAATGCAATTCATTATTTGCCAACAGTAGATGTTTTAAAGCATAGACAAAAAGCGCGAGAAATAGAGGTTTCACCAGTAACAGCTGTAAACAAAGCAGAGCTACGCTCACACGCTGCTATCAGGCATATAACATGCAAGTCTTCCTTCAGAAATACAGCGATATAAAAACACGTGTGCCTCGTTTTGATATTTAAACATATAAATGTAAGGAATTATTATTATTAAACGTGCAGTAAGTAACGTTACTTATGTTTATTCAATGAAGCCTTTTTGAAAAAAGATCAGTTTTAAAATTGTGGCGAGTCTCCAAAAATAAATCAATGTATGGGAAACACATCCCACAGCACAACCACCTGAGCCCAACTTCAGTCTACTCATCACCTTGCCTTTAACTGCGTTTGTAGAAGGCATTCCAGCCAGACCGATATACACAACACAGACCGGAGGTTAACTTAGGTCCAGGCGCGTGCGCCCGATGAAACCGTCTATAAGAAGCTAAATTCTGAGTAAAAGACATGGACTTGGTAACCCTGCATCCAACAAGAGCTGCAGGAGTCAGATCTGACTAATCAAAGTTTGAGAATAAAGAGAGATGAATAGAATATTTGCTGCTCAACAGATCCTGAGCTCACTGACAGATGTGACCCTGCACCACAAACCAGTCTTTAATCGCTTGGGTATATTTTTAGCAACAGCAAACAATAAAAAAAAAAAGATAGATTTTTCTTTTATGCCAAAAATCATTAGGATATTAAGTCAAGATCATGTTTCATGAAAATATTTTGTAAATTTCCTACAGTAAATAAATCAAAACTTAATTTTTTATAAGTAATAATATGCATTTCACTTCATTTGGACAACTTTAATAACTATTTTCTCAACATTTAGATTTTTCTGCACGCTTAGATTCCATATTTTAAAAAAGTTATATCTCTGTCAAATATTGTCCTATCCTAACATACATCAATGGAAAACTTATTTATTCAGCTTACAGATGATGTATAAATCTCAATTTCGAAAATTTGACCCTTATGATTTTGTGGTCCAGGGTCACAAATATCTGATTTTGTAAGATGTGCTCTCTTTACACAGAGTGTGTGTGAGGCGAAATCGAAAGTGAAAGTAAACAGCGCAAATATAAAAAACATTTAAATACACAACATCCTGAGCAGTTCCTGAGGTGCCAAAATTATACAATATTAGAATGTTTAAAGGAGTGAACACGAAAGCAATGGTCAGAGAAAACAGCCGAATCCTGGACATTTTGGCGATTAAGAAATCTCCGCCTGAAGCAATTTTGTAGGTCCAAAAAGAGGACATGTCTGGAGAAAAGAGGACGTATGGTCATAGTATATAGTGAAGGAATAAACATAAAAATCTCACAAGTAAATATTAGACACAATCTCCCAAATAAATAGACCTATTTGCTCTTTTTGAATTCAAATATAAAAACTATTGGTAAAATATCACCAAGTTTCAAGATTTTTACCCAGTTAGAATTTAGAGTTCACAAAATTCTGGACGTTCGGCATTTATGAATAAAAATAAAATAAAATTGCCATTCAGATATTTCAAGCTTACACAATTGTGGACATTTGGCATTTGAGTAAAGAATTTGATATTCAGAACTGTAAATGTTACAAAATTATGGACGATCGGCATTTACAAATAATTTTTCCATAAAAAAAAAAAAGAAAACATTAAAATCACTATTTCTATATCTAAGAAGATAAAATACCAGTCTGGTGTCCTCTGGTGGTGAGTGTTTTTTGATCACAGGAACTGATGTGCAGTTTCCATCTGCTCCACTAGAGACAGAAGAGACTTCACTTTCAGATCATTGACAACATGAAAACACTTTCAGTTTCAGTTCAGATATTACAGATGACAGCTCTGTCACAGACTCTTCATATTACAAAACAAAATTATGTATTGCCTCTATGCTGAATCTGTCAAATCACTAAATGTAAATGTTTACAGTATCAAACTTACTGTACAGGAATAATTAAATGCTGTAGAAGTGAGCAGCTCGTATTGCTGACTTTAGACACAGACACCTTACAAACAGACAGCAGTGATCTGCTGAAATCTCTCCTGCTTTCAGCTTCTGTCAGTATCTTGGATTATTTGAAGTAAACTGTTAAACTAAATTCAGAACATGAGAAATATTACCATAACACAATGTTGATATACAGTATAATATCTCAAAGTAGTAAGAAATGCAAAAGATGTGAAAAAGAAAAAAGCATGTTTCCTGAACATAGTGTTCTTGGATTTAATTTTTTATGTGATTCAACATGTATTCCTGAATATGGAGAATTATTATCAACATGAACACTGGATCTCACATGATTTGTTTCCATCAGATATAAAGAAATGTGTTGAATATTCAGCTTCAGACTGATTTGCATATTTCTCAGCCTGGCTACTGTTACTGAGTTCTGTCTAAAGGAGAAGTGGTGAATCTCTAATATGAGCTAAATTGTGTCGTTTTCACACACAGTTCTCCCTCCGTTCAGTGTAGAAGCGTCAGCTTGAGCTCTGTCTTCAACTCTCTTCTCTGGTAAGACATTTACACACAAAACACTCAAACTCACAATTACTCCTGTAGCTTTCAGATCCTCAAACGTTAAAGTTTGAAACATGTTCAAGATAAGAATGACCTGTTTTTAAAATCTTTAGTAGTGTTCTGTATTCTCATATAAATATCTATGAATAAAAAAAACTTTAATCTATAATGAGTTTATACCAAAACAGCTATACATTCATACACAATAAAATATTTTTTCATCGTATCAATCAACAATGTCCCTCACACACCTGTAGATGATCGATAGGTGCATAGGATACACAATCAAAAACAGCTCCAACATTTCTGCTTTTCTCATTCTATAAAATGTCTTCATTTGTTGTTTCTTCTGCTGTAAGGTGAATGTAAATGATGGAAACATTGGTGACGTTCCTCCTCACTGGATCTCTGATACAAGGTCTCATTCTTAGATTATTCCTCTATTTAACAAGATTAATTATTATTATGAAAGCACTTTCATGTGACCTTCATGAGATAAAGAGCAATAAGTTCTGCAGAAGTGTGTTCTGCTTGTATCCTCTGATCGTTTACTTCCTTCGATCTGTTTGTTTGTGTTTTAGGTGTTTTGTGTGGCTTTAATATCAATCTGCCGAATAAAGTAGAAGCTCTGAACGGATCCTGTGTTTTCATCCCCTGCATATTTGATATTGAACAACAATATGAAGCTGACCTCACTGACAGTGCAAAGAGAATGTGGTTTAAAGTTGGAAGAAGTATAGCTGTGTTCGACTCCAGCAGCCCCAACACTGAACAGTTACAAGGAGAAATATTTGGCACTGCTACACAGAAAAGCTGCACCACACGCTTCGATAATGTTGATCAGAATCTTAATGGGTTATATTACTTCAGACTTGAAGCCAATGGTATACTGAAACATAGTTACAAAGGACCTACATACTCTGAAGTTGAAATTGTCGTCTTAGGTGAGTGTCATATTGTTCATGCTGCTTCTATAGTGTGACTGGACATGAAAATAAACCTACTACTGTACAATATATACCTTCATAACTGGATATGATAATCAATATTAACTTGTAATATCTCTGTCTGTGTTTCAGGATCTCCACCCAAACCTACACTGAGCATCTTTCCGGATCAGGAGGAGGTGATTGAGGGAAGTTCAGTGAGTCTGCGCTGCTCTACTAAGATCTTCTGTCCGTCTCGTCCACCATCTCTCACATGGAGCTCGTCTCTCATCGAGAGCGTCACAGGACGACAGTATCAGAGCCAAACTGAGCTCATCTCTGATCTGAACTTCACTGTTTCTCACCGTCATCACAGAGTCACTTTCACCTGCACTGCAACACACCAGATACAGAAGCAGAACACAACACAAGAGTCTCGTCTGCTAAACGTTCAGTGTAAGACAGGAATTATATCAATCTATTCTGACTTACCTATAATTAATTCTGTAAATTAAAGTAATCGCCTGAATGATTTTCTCCTCCACTAGATGCTCCTAAAAACACATCGGTGAGGATAAACCCAGCTGGTTTAGTTCTGGAGGGTCGTTCAGTGACTCTGATCTGCAGCAGTGATGCAAACCCAGCAGTGAAGTACACCTGGTACAGAGACACTGAGAGACCTCTGAATCCAGTTCAGACCGGACCAAACCTGGCCATCAACAACCCCGACCCGACACACAGCGGACGATACTACTGTACAGCTGAGAACAAACACGGCACACAGAACTCATCAGTGCTGCTGGACGTCCAGTGTGAGTATTAAAGGAGACATCAGATGCAAAATTCCCTTTTACATGGTGTTTGCATATAAATGTGTATTAGCAGTGTGAGGAAACAACCACCCTACAATGATAAAAATAATTTTTTTATCCCCCAAAACAGAAACAGTAGCAATTATCAAGCTGATTTGATTTTCTGATCAGTATGACATCATATCGCTCAAGCCCCACCCATGATCGCTGACAGACTGCCACATATTAGTAAATTTCTGCCCTCAGCCAGTTCTACGCTGTCTGCAATTTTCTCCATAATCAAGCAGCTGTAGAGATAGTAATGTACGGTGCCTGTAAGGTGACTTGATCAGTTTACTTAGTTTTGTCGTTGCCACGAAATAATAACTCATGGGAACGTGATATTAATTTGTGGGAACGTCATATAGAGCATCACAGTCCCGCCCACAGCTGTTGCCGGAAGTAAAAATTCTATGCAATTTCTGCATTGACATTTAGGGTATAAGCCATAAAAAAATTACCATACATGGTAGACTTGAAACCAGCTACGGCTGTACTAAGTGATAGTATATGCTCATATAAACGCAAAAGGATCATGGGGCCTTGTTTTGATATAAATGCCTTTTATTTGCGATGTCTTGGCTAAGTACTTCATTACCCACAATCCTGAACAATCCCACAATCCCACAGTGATGCATCTGATTGGTGGAGCTCGTGTAACCGTCTGGTTAAACCCCGCGAAGGTCCCTGAAGACTGAAGATAATTAATAAAAAAATAAAATAAAATAAAAACCTGTGTTGCGTTTTTGCACGGAAGACTTATCAGTGCAATCATGATCTCAATGGCTGCCACGAGAGTTTTGCAGGTAGATTGGTAACGTTAGTTAGCATTATCGTCAACTTAAGCTAGGCTACTGTAGACTTCATATGGTATGAGTCATATCAAGCATTTTATAATGCCACTGTCAAAACAATATTTAGCCTAGGCATACCTTTTTGTGCATTTACTGAACATTTGTGTAAGGGCAACGACATGTGTTCACGATTGCAATCAGGTAAAATGCACTGCACCATTGCTGACTTTATTGTTAACCACTTTCACACACGCACACAATATAAAATACACAATACATATATAAAACACTATTTATTTACACGATTAATACTGAAACAACTGTTATTACTGCACATTCACTATATAAAATAAAATTCACAGGAGTAGAAAGTTTGCGCGGGCGGCCGTCATCAGATTTGGAAGTCGCTCAAAAGGCTTGTTCGCGGTTGTGGCTTCAGTCGAATTCAATGAGGCGCGGTGGTTTATGGGATGAGTAGTTCCTGTGCTCGAAATGAAAATATGTACACAGTCTTGTACCTTTGACTTTTTTTTGATTTTGTCTTAATTTTTTCACTTGAAATTATATGTTATATGCTTATGAGTTCAGCCGTAGCTGGTTATCCTCACACATGCTCTAAAACTCTTAAGATACGGATTTTTCCGAAAGTCAATGGGAGAAATGAATGGGAAATTTACTTCCAGCACCAGAGCTCTCTCGGGCTGTGGGCGGGACTGTGATGGTCTATTATGTCATAGCCTCGAGATGCTATGTTGAGGGAATGACATGTTTTTCTTGCGGCCACGAGTTTAATGCGTAAACAAACCTGCGTGACCATAGCAACCCGGGATTATCAGAGATGGATTCATTCATATTTTATTTTGAATTACGAAATTATTATATTATTTATCCATATAAAATTTATGCATTTACATTGATATTTTATGTTAATGTCGAGCATTTACAGTACGCTGTTATTTACAAAAGTATTAAGAATGTTATGTAAAGAGATCAAAATTTAAGAAAAAAAAAAAAAGAATATAAACGGGAAAAAAAACAATAATAATAGGCAAATAATAATAATAATAATGTACACATATTACGGGGGAAAGACTATCAGTTAATGGACTTACAAGACTGGATGGATAAAAAAAGTTTTTATATTTTATTATGTACTTTATGTAATATTTATTTACGATAAACTGCATTGGAATGCTGACAATCGCATGTAATACAGCCCGTTAGCCAAAGCATATGGTTAATATAATAATAACTTAATTCAAAATAAAATATGAATGAATCCATCTCTGATAATCCCGGGTTGCTATGGTCACGCAGGTTTGTTTACGCATTAAACTCGTGGCCACGAGAACAACATTCCCTCAACATAGCATCTCGAGGCTACGACATAATAACGTTCCCACAAGTTAATATCACGTTCCCATTAGTTATTATTTCGTGGCCACGACAAAACTTAGTAAACCGAACAAGTCGCTTTACGGGCACCATAGTAATGCCTCGTAAGCAATGCAGGTGTTTTGTACCTGAAGGTAAAAGTGAACATAAGAGTTTTCATTTTCACCCGACATCAGAGCCACTTTACTATTCAAAAAAAAAAAAAAAAAAAAAAAAACACTGCATAATACTAAATACCACGACATCAAGCATGAGTACTTTTTAATCTGCTGAGAGTCCAGTGAAAGTACATGGAGATTTATAAAATAGAGAGGTTTAAACCCTCAGCTCTTGAAGTGTTAAATCACACAATCTATATTGCATGTCTTTTATTTCTTTCTCAGACGCTCCAAAAAACACATTGTTGTCAGTGTTTCCCTCCAGCTCAGTGATAGAGGGCAATCCAGTGACTCTGATCTGCAGCAGTGATGCAAACCCAGCAGTGAAGTACACCTGGTACAGAGACACTGAGAGACCTCTGAATCCAGTTCAGACCGGACCAAACCTGGCCATCAACAACACCGACCCGACACACAGCGGACGATACTACTGTACAGCTGAGAACAAACACGGCACAAAGACCTCATCAGTGCTGCTGGACGTCCAGTGTGAGTATTAAAGGAGACATCAGATGCAAAATTCTGTTTTACATGGTGTTTGCATATAAATCTATCTTAGCAGTGTGAGGAAACAACCACCCTACAATGATAAAAATAATTTTTTTTATCCCCCAAAACAAAAACAGTAGCAATTATCAAGCTGTTTTGATTTTCTGATCAGTATGACATCATATCGCTCAAGCCCCACCCATGATCGCTGACAGACTGCCACATATTAGTAAATTTCTGCCCTCAGCCAGTTCTACGCTGTCTGCAATTTTCTTCACAATTGAGCAGCTGTAGAGATAGTAATGTACGGTGCCTGTAAGGTGACTTGATCAGTTTACTTAGTTTTGTCGTTGCCACGAAATAATAACTCATGGGAACGTGATATTAATTTGTGGGAACGTCATATTAACTTGTGGGAACGTCATATAGAGCATCACAGTCCCGCCCACAGCTGTTGCCGGAAGTAAAAATTCAATGCAATTTCTGCATTGACATTTAGGGTATAAGCCATAAAAAAATTACCATACATGGTAGACTTGAAACCAGCTACGGCTGTACTAAGCGATAGCATATGCTCATATAAACGCAAAAGGATCATGGGGCACTAACCTTGTTTTGATATAAATGCCTTTTATTTGCGATGTCTTGGCTAAGTACTTCATTACCCACAATCCTGAACAATCCCACAATCCCACAGTGATGCATCTGATTGGTGGAGCTCGTGTAACCGTCTGGTTAAACCCCGCGAAGGGCCCTGAAGACTGAAGATAATTAATAAAAAAATAAAATAAAATAAAAACCTGTGTTGCGTTTTTGCACGGAAGACTTATTAGTGCAATCATGATCTCAATGGCTGCCACGAGAGTTTTGCAGGTAGATTGGTAACGTTAGTTAGCATTATCGTCAACTTAAGCTAGGCTACTGTAGACTTCATATGGTATGAGTCATATCAAGCATTTTATAATGCCACTGTCAAAACAATATTTAGCCTAGGCATACCTTTTTGTGCATTTACTGAACATTTGTGTAAGGGCAACGACATGTGTTCACGATTGCAATCAGGTAAAATGCACTGCACCATTGCTGACTTTATTGTTAACCACTTTCACACACGCACACAATATAAAATACACAATACATATATAAAACACTATTTATTTACACGATTAATACTGAAACAACTGTTATTACTGCACATTCACTATATAAAATAAAATTCACAGGAGTAGAAAGTTTGCGCGGGCGGCCGTCATCAGATTTGGAAGTCGCTCAAAAGGCTTGTTCGCGGTTGTGGCTTCAGTCGAATTCAATGAGGCGCGGTGGTTTATGGGATGAGTAGTTCCTGTGCTCGAAATGAAAATATGTACACAGTCTTGTACCTTTGACTTTTTTTTGATTTTGTCTTAATTTTTTCACTTGAAATTATATGTTATATGCTTATGAGTTCAGCCATAGCTGGTTATCCTCACACATGCTCTAAAACTCTTAAGATACGGATTTTTCCGAAAGTCAATGGGAGAAATGAATGGGAAATTTACTTCCAGCACCAGAGCTCTCTCGGGCTGTGGGCGGGACTGTGATGGTCTATTATGTCATAGCCTCGAGATGCTATGTTGAGGGAATGATATGTTTTTCTTGCGGCCACGAGTTTAATAAGTAAACAAACCTGCGTGACCATAGCAACCCGGGATTATCAGAGATGGATTCATTCATATTTTATTTGAATTACGAAATTATTATATTATTTATCCATATAAAATGTATGCATTTACATTGATATTTTATGTTAATGTCGAGCATTTACAGTACGCTGTTATTTACAAAAGTATTAAGAATGTTATGTAAAGAGATCAAAATTTAAGCAAAAAAAAAAAAGAATATAAACGGGAAAAAAAAACAATAATAATAGGCAAATAATAATAATAATGTACACATATTACGGGGGAAAGACTATCAGTTAATGGACTTACAAGACTGGATGGATAAAAAAAGTTTTTATATTTTATTATGTACTTTATGTAATATTTGTTTATGATAAACTTCATTGGAATGCTGACAATCGCATGTAATACAGCCCGTTAGCCAAAGCACATGGTTAATATAATAATAACTTCATTCAAAATAAAATATGAATGAATCCATCTCTGATAATCCCGGGTTGCTATGGTCACGCAGGTTTGTTTACGCATTAAACTCGTGGCCACGAGAACAACATTCCCTCAACATAGCATCTCGAGGCTACGACATAATAACGTTCCCACAAGTTAATATCACGTTCCCATGAGTTATTATTTCGTGGCCACGACAAAACTTAGTAAACCGAACAAGTCGCTTTACGGGCACCATAGTAATGCCTCGTAAGCAATGCAGGTGTTTTGTACCTGAAGGTAAAAGTGAACATAAGAGTTTTCATTTTCACCCGACATCAGAGCCACTTTACTATTCTAAAAAAAAACAAAAACAAAAACTGCATAATACTAAATACCACGACATTGAGCATGAGTACTTTTTAATCTGCTGAGAGTCCAGTGAAAGTACATGGTGATTTGTAAAATAGAGAGGTTTAAACCCTCAGCTCTTGAAGTGTTAAATCACACAATCTATATTGCATGTCTTTTATTTATTTCTCAGACGCTCCAAAAAACACATTGTTGTCAGTGTTTCCCTCCAGCTCAGTGATAGAGGGCAATCCAGTGACTGTGATCTGCAGCAGTGATGCAAACCCAGCAGTGAAGTACACCTGGTACAGAGACACTGAGAGACCTCTGAATCCAGTTCAGACCGGACCAAACCTGGCCATCAACAACACCGACCCGACACACAGCGGACGATACTACTGTACAGCTGAGAACAAACACGGCACACAGAACTCATCAGTGCTGCTGGACGTCCAGTGTGAGTATTAAAGGAGACATCAGATGCAAAATTCCCTTTTACATGGTGTTGTATATGCATTTGCATATAAATGTGTATTAGCAGTGTGAGGAAACAACCACCCTACATTTATTTCCACCCTCAGCCAGTTCTACGCTGTCTGCAATTTTCTCCACAATCGAGCAGCTGTAGAGATAGTAATGTCTCGTAAGCAATGCTGGTGTTTTGTACCTGAAGGTAAAAGTGAACATAAGAGTCTTTATTTTCTCCTGACATCAGAGCCACTGAGGACATGACTTTACTATTATTAGTTTTTTAAATGTCATAATAATAAAAGCGACGACATCCAGTGTGAGTACTTTTTAATCTACTGGACATCCAGTGTCCCTGGAGCACAAAAGTAGTCTTAAGTCTCTGGGGTATATTTGTAGCAATAGCCAAAAATACATTGTATGGATCAAAATCATACATTTTTCTTTTATGCCAAAAATCATTAGGATGTTAAGTAAAGATCATGTTGCATGAATTTTTTTTTGTACATTTCCTACCATAAATATATCAAAACTTTCATTAGTAATATCCATTGCCAAGAACTTCATTTGGACAACTTTTCTCAATATTTAGATTTTTTTGCACCCTCAGATTCCAGATTTTCAAATAGTTTTATCTTGGCCAAATATTGCCCGATCCTGATAAACCATACATCAATGGAAAGCTTATTTATCCAGCTTCAACTCTGAAAACTTTGAAAAACTGATACTAAAGAATAGCTTTGTGGTCCAGGATCACATTTGTAATCAGCTGCGAGTCCAGCGGAAGTACATGGTGATCTGCTGGACGTTAAGTGTGAGTCTAAAATAGAGAGGTTTAAACGTGCAGTTTAAACAACAAGTGTTAAATTACACATCTTTTTTTCAGATGCTCCAAAAAACACATCGTTGTCAGCGTTTCCCTTCAGCTCATTGATGAGGGGCAAACCAGTGACTCTGAACTGCAGCAGTGATGCAAACCCAGCAGTGAACTACACCTGGTACAGAGAGACAGGGTCTCAGTTTGAGCTCCTCCAGACTGGATATAATCACACCTACATTGTGACAAACCCTACACACGGAGCATGGTATGGCTGTAAAGCTCAAAACCAGCATGGCCACTGCAATGCTACAATTCAGCTGGATATTCAGTGTGAGTAAAAACACAGACCGTAAATAAATGTAATCTGATCCCTGATAACAAATACAGTGAATATAGTGCAATTACTTCAGTATCTGCAGCAAAAACATAAAAATGCTCTGACAGCACTAATAATGCTCTTACACAGCCAAAATATGACTTTCAGCACTGAAAAGACATGGTGACAATGGAAAACAGGTTGATGGTGATCGACTTTACAGTCAGCAATGTACAGGCTGTGAAAATGAAAAAGAAGAGCTGTGAAATGGGTGTAGCACTGTGTCAAACGTCTTCATTTACAGAAAATGCATCTGGGAAGACAGAAGAATATTTGGTTCCCCTTTTGTAAATGATTTTGTTACAGAGCAGCATATTAAAGTTACACTACAGCTACAGCATTTTGAAATGCAAGGTTTTGATATAAATCCTTTGTGAAACTGCACTTAAACCAGTGAAATTACAAGAAACTGTCAGCAGCTCTTCTATAAAGTCGAGTCGATCACCCCAAGATTTACTCACCCTCGAGCAATCCTAGGTGTATATGACTTTCTTCTTTCAGACCAATACACTCAGGGTTATATTAAAAAATGTCCTGGCTCTTCCAAGCTTTATAATGGCTGAGAATGGGTGTTATTTCTCAATAGTCCAAAAGAAGTCCAATAAAGTTCAAGGCCTCTTGTAGTGTGTTTTTGTAAGAAAAATATCCATATTTAAAACTTTATAAACCGTAATCTCTAGCTTCCGCTAACTGTTGTTCGCACATTCACAATAACACCATTCCGGCGGATGACGAAGAACATAGAGTAAGGATTTTAACCAATTAACATGGTTTTATCGTGACATGTTTAGTGTTTTATCATCCAAATTCTGAACATGTTTTACACTGTAGAGACCATCAAGATCTTCTGTATCATAACGATTATATTTTCTCTTTCAGTTGCACCCAATATCTCCATCTCTTGCAGTCGAAGCAGTGTAACGGAGTGTGTGTGTGAGGCTCATGGGAATCCCTGTCCTACACTAGAGTGGCGTCTCTCTGGACGTGTGATCACTAACTCTACAGAAACCTCCATCAGTGAGGAGACGTTAGGAAGCACAGGAGTGAAGAGCGTCCTGAACATCCATCAGTCCCTCACAGACACGGACGTCCTGCAGTGTTTCAGCACAAACAAATACAGCAGCGCCAGCCAACAGTTTCAGTTCGTCCCACTGCCACAAGACACACGTGAGGAACACAACAACAGCTTCATCTGATCAACATGAAAGAAAACAATTTATATCTTCATCCATGTGAAAAAGAAGTAGCTTAAAAACTGAAAAAACTCCTTTAGATAAATTATTATGTTCAGTATGTAATAATGTCAGTTTCACATCTGAAACCCCCTGAACTATGAAAGACCAACCTCTGAGCAACGAAACACTGTTTTGTAGGTTTCCATCATCAGTCGGTGCTGCTCGGAGCTGCTGTCGGAGCCTCAGTGATGATGATCGCTTGCTTCGTGATGCTCTGCTATAAACGGTGGGAACAAAACATGATCATCACAAACCTGGTGTAATATTTGATGAGATAAAGCTAAACTCAATAAACTAAAGTAAATAATTAGACACGTAATATTGATTTGAGTTGAAATATTTGAACTCAAAGTTTCCATGAACACAGCAGTTGCGAGTAAGCAGCAAGTTCAAACTAGACGGACATTTAAGGGAGACTGTGCAGTAAACCCACTTATTACAGAACATTTCACCACATAAATAATTAAGGCAATAAAAAATTAAAATGTTTTAAAATCTTACCAGTCTGCTAGTCATCTTATAATCCATTACAGCATACAAAACAATCATAGCAAAATGGCAGCAGCTGCGTTTGAACGAAACAAGAGTGAGTTTGCAATACCAGGATGACATAATTAAATAATTGTACACCATTTTGAATAGAGTTTTAATATTTGATTAGCTAAACAAACGCAAAGCTTTCACCAAGAAAAACTGTTCCTAGCAAGAGTACAGTGAAGTTACCTTTTTTTATATAGGGCTTTAAACAAAAAAGATGCTTTCAAAGCAACTGAACAACATTCATTAGGAAAACAGTGTGTCAATAATGCAAAATGACAGTTAAAGGCAGTTCATCATTGAATTCAGTGATGTCATCATTAAGCTCAGTTCAATTTAAATAGTATCTGTGCGATAATTTGCAATCAAGTCAAAGATATCGCTGTAAATGAAGTGTTGCCAACTAAGCAAGCCAGAGGCGACAGCGGCAAGGAACCGAAACTCCATCGGTGACAGAATGAGACAGAATAAGAGAGAAACAGACTAATATTAGCGTAGATGCCATTCCTCTTACTATGTAGCAAGTACATCGGGTGTTATGGGAAGGGTTCCCGGTTCTGGTTTACCTAATTAATGATGCCTAAGATCCTTTAATGGATTTGGGATTTGGATATTAGAAGCGTATTAGTGTGTTATGTGTAAGCCAGGTTAAAAGATGGGTCTTTAATCTAGATTTAAACTGCAAGAGTTTGACTGCCTCCCGAACAATATTAAATAGGTTATTCCTATTATTAAGGCACTAAATAGGAAGTCAAGTCAAGTCAATTCACCTTTATTTATATAGCGCTTTAAACAAAATACATTGCGTCAAAGCAACTGAACAACATTCATTAGGAAAACAGTGTGTCAATAATGCAAAATGACAGTTAAAGGCAGTTCATCATTGAATTCAGTTATGTCATCTCTGTTCAGTTTAAATAGTGTCTTTGCATTTATTTGCAATCAAGTCAAAGATATCGCTGTAGATGAAATGAACCCAACTAAGCAAGCCAGAGGTGACAGCGTTAATGAATCAAAACTCCATTGGTGACAGAGTGACAGATCTTCCACCCGCAGTTGATTTTGATATTGTAGGTATTATCAAATTACGTTTTGAGAATTTTGAGAGCGCAGCAAATGTGGAGGATTATAATGTAAAAAGAGCCTGTTCAAATACTGAGGTGCTAAACCATTCAGGGCTTTATAAGTAATAAGCAAGATTTATAAATCTATACCAGAGCCTGTGCAGTGTGGACAGAACAGGGCTAATATGGTCATATATGGTCCTGGTTCTAGTAAGAACTCTAGCTGCTGCATTTTGGACTAACTGTAGTTTGTTTATTAAGTGTGCAGAACAACCACCCAATAAAGCATTACAATAATCTAACCTTGAGGTCCTTAACACATGGATTAACCTTTCTGCATTTCACAATAAGCGCATGGGTCATAATTTAGACATATTTTTGAGATGGAAAAATGCAGTTCTACAAATGCTAGAAACGTGGCTTTCTAAGGAAAAATTCCTATCAAATAGCACACATAGGTTCCTAGCTGATGAGGAAGAATTGACACAGCAGCCATCAAGTCTTAGACAGCGTTCTAGGTCATTACATGGCAAGTTTTTAGGTCCAATAATTAACACCTCTGTTTTTTTAGAATTTAGCAGTAAAACATTACTTGTCATCCATATTGACTATGTATTCCGTTAGTTTTTCAAATTGGTATGTTACACCAGGCCACAAAGAAATATAGAGGTAAGTATCATCAGCATAACAGTGAAAGCTAACACCATGTTCCCTGATTATATCTCCTAAGGGAAACATGTAAAGCATGAAGAGTAACGGCCCTAGTACTGAGCCTTGAGGTTCTCCATATTGCATTTGTGATCAATATTGTACGTCTTCATTTACTGCTACAAATTGATGGTGGTCATATAAGTACGATTTAAACCATGCACTTCCATTAATGCCAACAAAGTTTATTAGTCTATGCAGAAGAATGTTGTGGTCAATAGTGTTGAATGCAGATCAAACTAAGATCAAATAGCACTAACAGCAGCGCAGACTGCTGTTACCCGGATGAGCCTGTGTTATCGGCATTTACCAGTTGTTATCTAGGGATAGCATACCTGTGTCGTGACTGACTAATCAGAATCAAGTATTTCACAGAGCCATGTAATAAAATACAAATAATTTTACTGAAATAACTAATTAAACTAAAACGAATAAAAATCAAATTTAACTCATAAATATTACAAAAACACAACAAATTGTATAAAACTAAAGTAAAATAGTATTAAAATAAAATTCTAAGTTTTAGTAATTTTGTGTATTTTTTTAATTGTATTGCCATTTAGTACAGTTAAATTAATTAAACTTTAAACTTGATATATTAAGTTATTTTAGTATCACTTTTTTAATATTTTAAATCAGTTTATTGTTATATTATCATATTAAATAATGTTTTAGTAATTTAGTTTTTGGTTATATATGTGTGTTAATTTGTCTATACAGTTTCTTTTTTATTATTTATTTTCATGTCAGTTTTAATTTCAGTTCTAAAGTGAAATCTAAGTGAAATCGTTTTTTCAGAAACATGCTGAAATAAAACATAGACTTAAGACTTCTTTTTAATTTTTTTGGTTGTAGTTTAAGTTAACTATAATAATCCTGTATCACACAGTGCTCTGATGAGACTTCACCTGTTTTTAGCTTCACCACAAGGAGGATTTGTGATTCTGATTTACATTTTATATAAGCATCAATTTTTCAAAGATCTAAAAATATGTTTTTCAGAAGAAGGAAAGAAAAATCTTCAGAAACCACACAAGATGAGACATCTGGATTCATTCTGACTCAAACAGTGAGTTATTCATTCTCAAAAACATTACAGTCAGTCGTTCAGCAGATCTTCACTCATTTTTACCGTTTCTTCTCCATCAGGCCGTTTCTCTGGATAATGACAGTGAGTCTGTTTACGCCAATAAAGGCATGCTGTCATCCACCCCACCGAGTGCACCTGAATCTCTTCTTTATTCCTCCATCGACTTCACAAATGCTGACCCGCTGTCAGGAGAGATCATGGGCCTTGCCTCGCTGACCAGTGAATACGCTGCAATCCGACGGCGTCCTGCAGGAGCCACAGACACAGAGAACAACGCCTCAACATCTGAGACAGAGCCCAAAAAAACACACATGACAGCAAAGATCACAGACACATCCTCACCGGCATCAGAAGACGTGATTTATGAAAACACAAACCATCGCTACAGACAGAAGTGCTAAGATTAATCTTTGAGAATCTAGAGAAGTCTATAAAAAAAGGGGTCAAAAGTTCATTCATGCATTTTTCTTACCAGATCAGCAATGGAAAATGTACTTGACCTCAGAGTGTTGTTTGTGTCACACATTTATTTTGTGAACACTGTCAGCTTCTTCTGGTGTCACACTTTAACACACAAACCCAGAAGGAGCTGCATAATTTATTTTTACAATTGTATTTTATTATACAGCAATGTATTTTATTTCCTATTCAAAATATATTTATTTTTATGTCTATTTTTACTTTTTTACTTTTTTTTTTTAATTAAATTTATAATTATCAGTTGTGTTTTAAGAGATGTGCATCAAATTTATCCAATGTTTCTGAAGAAGCAATAGTCTACAATCTCTATTAATAATACTGGGTGCTACTGGGGTTCCTCAAGGCTCAGTACTTGGACCACTTCTCTTCTCCATCTACATGACATCATTAGGATCTGTCATTCAGAAGCATGGCTTTTCCTATGCTATGCTGATGACACTCAATTCTACTTCTCATTCCAACCAGATGATCTGACGGTAGCTGCTTGCATTGCAGCCTTGTCTTACATTTCTAGCTGGATGAATGACCATCGCCTTCAGCTCAACCTTACTGAGACAGAAATGGTGGTGGTTCAAGCTAACCCATCTTTTCATCACAACTTCTCAATACAGCAGGGTTTGTCAACCATAACTCCTTCAAGGACAGCCAGAAACCTAGGAGTTATGATGGATCATCAGTTAAGCTTCACAGACCATATAACGACCCGGTCCTGCAGATTTGCCTTATACAACATTAGGAAGATTAGACCCTTCCTGTCAGAGCAAGCCACCCAACTTCTTGTCCAAGCTCTTGTTTTCTCCAGACCGTGGACTATTGTAATGCTTTTCTGGAGGATCTTCCTGCATGTACTATCAAACCTCTGCAACTGATCCAGAATGCAGCAGCGAGGGTTGTCTTCAATGAGCCAAAAACAGCTCACGTTACTCTTCTCCTCATCAGATTACATTGGCTACCAGTAGCCACATCAGATCCAAGGTACTGATGCTTGCCAAGACGACCACTGGCATGGCACCAATATACCTAAACTCAAACATAAGTTCAAACTTATGTGCCCTTGTGGTGCCATCCTTAAAAAAGGGGAAAACCTTGCTACAGGTTCTGTGCTAGACTAACTGAGACTTGTCGTGGCACTTGTATACTGTTGTTGTTCTCTCATTGGTCTGATTGCTTCTATTGTTCTCAGTTGTAAGTCGCTTTGGATAAAAGCGTCTGCTAAATGATTAAATGTAAATTATACACTTTTCAAGATTAAGACTGATATAACTTGATTCTATAAATGTTTTTATAAACATTTGACAGCTTTGACAAATATCTGTGAAAGCTATTTTCTAATTTAAATGATTCATTTCAAGTTTATTTGTATAGTGCTTTTCACAGTGCAAATCGCATTAAAGGAAAAATTTAAATTTGTTCATTATATTTAGTTTCTGTGAGGGCGTAATTTTAATATGCATTGTGATGTCATTGTTTTGATTAAATAAAGACAACAGTAAAATTAAGTGGTGCCAGTGATTATCTCTGACTTATGTCAACTTTTGGCTACTTTAAAATCTAATGGCAGGTGAAATTGCAGAACAATTTGTCTCAGAATACAGGCAACCCCTGTTATCATGTCACCAATCATCACAAAGACACTGCTAATGTGAGCTATTCAAAGGCTAAACGCACCGAAGAAGTGAAACACCCAAATTATAATTTTGGTAACCTGTTTCCTAAAAGAATTAGAGGAGAAGTGCAAAACAGGAAACATTCAGACGAATGAATGAGGGTTTAAACCACTTACCCGGGAGCACATATTAATGATCTTAAACCTGTTTTTATAGTTTATGTCTTATATACATGCAGGTACTTTCTTATTCACGTGTAGATTCATCCTGTGGTAATCATGAATGATTTTGATATTAACACATAAATATTCAAGAATCACATTTAGCTTAAATCCATCCTGACGGACTTTGAAGTTTATTAAATATCATAAACAGCTCATATGATCTGAATGGCTAAACTCGGTCTTTCTCTGCTGCCATCTAATGTTAGATACAAGGTTTTACACCTCAAACTCCAAGATTATATCGTTTGGACATGAGCAGTTTTCTTGAAACCGGAAGTTGTGTCCAAGCATTTTATTTAAATCTGCTAGGTTCAGATCCTGACCAAACCACACTTCAAAATGAACGAACACAAGCCAATTCGTTTACCACCAGTTCATGGAATAATATCCTTATGCTATATTTTAATGTACTGTACAGTCAATCAAAAATTAGCCTGTTTTCTGAAAGACTGTAAAGTTACATGTGCTTAAAGTTAAAGATAAGTTCAGAGCTACGGTATAAGCATCAAAATACAATTTAATTTGATGTGAAAGTAAATGTATATAAGTTTTTTTACCTTGAAATATCAGTTTCAGAATCACTCTGATGGTAAAGTGACTTCTAATAAGACGAATAAATGTTTCTTTTTCCAAACGTCTGCTCTGGGAGCAACGGTAGCTTAACGGTCGTCCTGGATCACGTGTGTCTTTATTACATAGCTTTATTACCAATCACATTACAGCCTTGACGTCATTAAATTTAAATTAGAGCTGTGCAACGCTCACTCGCCGTTTGCGTTTACGGATAGGAATGAATGAAACATGCCCTAAACTGAATCCCACTTAGTTCAATCTAAAAGTACTGTTGTTTCCTCTGAAAAGCTGTTTATTCAGTGGCATCCATTCCAAAAAATTTTTTTTAAAACGGCCTCGATCTCCTTTCCCATCTATACTGCCAAAGAGGAAGCATTTACGCTATATAAAATAATAATATAATAGCAATAATTTAAATAATTTCAATATATTTTACAAGAATTTCAAAACTGTTTATTTCAGTGTGCTGCTGTCTGTTTGTAATTATTTGTAAAAAAAAAAAAACAAAAAAAAAAAAAAAACTGTAATAACTATTGCCTAAACATTTGTTACATATATAAAGTGTATATGTACACACATACCTTTTTTTTTGTCTGTGCGCCTGCCTTTATATAAAATATGCAGGTCAAATTGATTTTTTTTTTATATCACAATGGAAATTAACCTCATAACCATAAGAGATTTGATACGCACCTCAGAGCAGCATTGAAACTTTCCAGGCATGTTCATTGAAGCACAAAAAAAAATGTAGGTGCCCCCCCCCCAACCAAAAAAAACCAACTACTTTTAATTAAACAATTGCTTTTGTACCCCAAAACTGTTACCACATTCCTGGCCAGGTTTCTAAAAATTGACACAGCAGCTGAACAACAGAGATGCTGAGATCCTTACTGTGTCGCAGGAGTGCAAAAGACAACGAGTACTGAAAACACAGTTTACTTTATACGGACTCTGAACGAGTCAAGTGGAATGGATTTTACTGACGGCGCTCTGAAAAAGTCCACAGATATATGCGCTGAACTAGAGATGATAAAAGTGGATGGGTCCAGTATCATTGGTCTTTAAAAGTGGTTGGGACTAGTCCTACAATCAAACAAATTTCAAGACCCAGAACATAAAACACTAAAAACCAAATCTGAATATTATTTCATGTTTGTGTTGATATTGGTTCATAGTATGGTGAAATGAAAGATGAAGACGACCAGGAACTTGGTCATAAACTTTTTTCAGTTTATTTTTACTTTATTTTTTAAACAACCGGTCAAGCACAGGATTTATCAAAGTACAGTTTTTCATTCAAGGACCTCAACCGTAACAACACATCATGGAGACAAATGTTGAGCAGAGGAAGGTCAAAACCCATGTCAGCCACTCCTGTGAAAATCTCATGTAAAAAGCAACCATGCACCGGTTACATTGAAAGAAATGTTTCAGTAGGGGACTTTTCTTTTTTTTTTTAAATCATTGTACAGCAAACCCAATGCAGCTCAATCCCCTCATCTGTACAAACATCACAAACGCTTGAGACTGTAAAGATCAGGTTGGCAGTAGAAGCTTCATTTGAAAGCGCAGTTTGGCTGAAAACAAAGAGTTGCCATTGTTAAGACATAAGGTGTTTGTTTCTCAGAAAAATGGCTGTTTTTCATGTCTGGAATGCTCAAAGAGGAGATTTTAGCGTACGTGTGCTTTCTCTACTGAGACTCATAACGTGCAAGAGAAAAATCATCTCAAATCATCTAAAGTAATCGCTCCACTACTGCCAAACGAGCCGAGGAAGACGTGCGGTTACTGCTGAACATGAATACTGTGTGCAAGATACAAAAGATGGACAACAGAGAGCAGACATGTCTTAGAAACGGTGGTCTAAAAATACAGTTTGGCAATAGACCACCAGGGGAGTGTAGAAAAATGTCCATTCATGAGATCCTCAAATAGTGTCGATTGATCGCGATGCTGTAAGACGTTTTATGAAGTTTTATATTCACCCGCTGGTGCAGTACAAGATTCATTAAATGCACTCGTTTTGTTTCATCTGACAAGCAAACGTAAATAAAAGTGCATCAGAAAGGTAAAAAGCAAACGCTAATAAGCCAGACAAGTTTCTAGAAGGAAGAAGCACAGGTTGTGCTGCATAGAAACTACCACAGTCAGAGATTGAAAGCTTTGTGAGGGACGGTTTCAGAGCACTTTAAACAGTACTCAGTACACCTAAAACACTCCACGCTTTTTACTTCACTTTTCGGTTTTCTTCAAAAAAAATATTGGAAGCACTCAATCATTTCCGGAAATAATGTTCTTAATCTTAACCAGCCGTCTGATTCATCCTCGCAAATATACATTTGTACATTTTTGGTATGTATATCATCTGAAAATGAATATATTTAAATAGCTAGAATATTTACAGACTGTTGAAACTATCTTACGCCTGTCTCCAGACAGAAATATCCTCATCCAACACTCGCAGAAAGAGTCTGACGCTAAACTCTGTCTCTCTGCTCTACAACAGAAACATTTACAAACATAAAACCAGGATGTCATAATTCAAAGAAATGTGGAAAAAAATGTCATTTTATATTTTTATATTTTTTAATTGAATTATTAGAAAATAAAAAATGTATATATATATATATTGCAATAATTATATATATATATATAATAACATTTCGTATTAATTTCTAAATACAAATGTATTTAATATTTGAAATGTTATAATATACAGTATTTATTTTTACAGTAATGTAAAAGCACTATTACAGTAATGAGAATTGACATTTGTAATAATTCTATGCATTAATAATGCATTCAATTTGGTGGCAGAAGTGCTTAATTGTCTTCGCTTTTAGGAACTATTTTAGTTCATTAAAAATAGGCTGCATTTTCTTTATGAATAGACTTTTTTCTCTTTTGATTTTGAGTGTTTCTGATTAAACTGGAGGATATACAGCTGAGCAAGTGACGACTTGGCAAAAAATGTTATAAAAGCAGATCAGATCTGTTACCGTTCACAGGCTTTTCCCTCCGAACGCAGCAAACTAAACAAGAATAAAGCACACAAAACACCAACTGAAAGAGTTTCCGGCTTGATTGCATGGTATCAGAACCATTCAAAGACCAACACACGCTCACAAAGAGAAGTCTGGAGTCGAGAAGGCTAAAATCCTCAGGAGACACAAAGGCAGCGTCTCTGGATTTCGGATGGCGATGAGAATATAAAAGAGAAATATCGTAAAATGCATTGCATATATAATCAGTGTTAATGATAGTCTTTATAAAAGAGGACATCTTTAAAAACATGATATGGAGGAATGGAGTGCGATGAGTGGTCGGTAAGAAAAGCTAAAGCAACACCTGTGTGTGTGTGTGATTGTGTGTGTGTGTGTGTGTGTGTGTGTGTGTGTGTGTGTGTGTGATTGTGTGTGTGTGTGTGTGTGTTTGTGTGTGTGTGTGAGAACGGCTGAAGACGCTCTGGAGGAGGAAGTGCTCGGAGGACGAGGACACACACTTCCTGTCGCTCCGGTCATTGGGTCAGAGTGCTGGAAGCCCTGAAGTAGGACAGGAACTTGAAGCACAGACTCACGACGAAGTACCAGATGTTCCTGGCCATCTGAGAGCGAGCGATGAAGACGCGCCAGATGAAGACCAGCAGCAGCGTGTTGAACGTGTATCGGATGTTTCTCAGCCTGTGAACAGAGGATCAAGAATTCAGTGAAACACTCAACACTCTTCCTGACCATCTTCTCTATGGACAGGCTGCAGTGTTTTTTTTTTATTAAAATATGATATAAAAAAATATTATAATTTGTATGATATTATATGTTAATGATAGAATCATGATAGTGACACGTTTTTATATATATGTTATTGATATAATCAATTATTAAAAAGTAATAATTCATATCTTTTAAATTAATGCAAAAATCAAGTTTTTTTTATAATTTCTGGTTTCAATACTTTTTTATTCTCCATTTTCATATATTTATAATATAATAATATATACTTTTTCTATTTGTTTCCAAAACATGCTATTTTGTCTTATTTTTCCAATTTATATTTGTGCAGATATATATATATATATATATATATATATATATATATATATATATATATATATATAAAACAGTAAAAAATAGTTTTAATCAGCAAGGATACATTAGATACATAAAATCTTTTAAAAGTGACCGTAAATACGGTCATAATACATTTATAACAATATAATTAATAATAATTTTTCTATTTCTGCATTTTGTCTCAATTTCTAATTTCTAATTTTTCTATAAATATCTTTTGTTATTAATATAATACAATATAGTATACTATATGACAGTAAGAATGATTTTAATCTACAAGAATGTATTAAATCCATAAAAAAATTTATATAGTGTATCATAACAAAAAAAAAAAAAAACACATTCTTCTACAGATATTTAATTTCTATATAATATACACTACCTTCCAAAAGTTTTGGTTAAGGAATGAATAAGTTTAAACTCTCAGCTGTAGAGCAGGTGTCTGGATTCAGTGTGTGTGTGTCAGGTGACGTACTTCCTCAGGTGCTGTCTGGCCGCCGGGATGTCAGACATGTCCTCGTTCAGAACGTACTTCTTGGTGCCGATACAGTAGTTCTCGATGTACTCGGGCCAGTTCAGCTGACGGACGTCAAAGTTGAAGGTCTGAAAGATCACGAGGATGAGTTCAGATGGTATCAGTGTGTGTGTGTGTGTGTCAGTGTGTGTGTGTGTGTGTGTGTGTGTGTTTGTCCGTGTGTGTGTGTTTGTCCGTGTGTGTGTGCGTGTGTGTGTGTGTGTGTGTGCGTGCGTGCCAGTGTGTTTGTGTGTGTGTCAGTGTGTGTGTGTGTGTGTGTGTGATTGTCAGTGTTTGTGTGTGTGTCAGTGTGTGTGTGTGTGTGTGTGTGTGTGATTGTCAGTGTTTGTGTGTGTGTCAGTGTGTGTGTGTGTGTGTGTGTGTGTCAGTGTGTGTGTGTGTGTGTGTGTGTGTGTGTGTCGTACCCTCCTGTCCTCGGCGCTCAGCTGGTTCATCAGCATGTTCATGTTGTCTGAGTTCCACTCCCAGTCCTGACTGCTGAAGTACTCCAGGAGACCGATGGCTTTGTGCAGACGGTTGAAAATACGCATCATCCTGAACGAACACAGACACGAACACTTAATGACAATCACATGTTCATAGATATCTGTTCAGATAGATTTTATTTCAGTAATATAACACATAATATATTATATTACCATAATATGTATTAATGATTAAATTACCGTATTTTCCGGACTATAAGTCGCACTTTTTTTCATAGTCTGGCTGGTCCTGCGACTTACAGTCAGGTGCGACTTATTTATCAAAATTAATTTGACATGAACTAAGAGAAAACATTACCGTCTCCAGCCACGAGAGGGCGCTCTATGCTGCTCAGTTCTCCTGTAGTCTACACTGAACACATAGAGCGCCCTCTCGTGGCTGGAGACGGTAATGTTTTCTCTTGGTTCTTGGATCTAAACAAATGTGACACAGTCCAGTCAGTGCGACTTATATATGTTTTTTTCCTCGTCATGACGTATTTTTGGACTGATGCGACTTATACTCAGGTGCGACTTCTAGTCCGAAAAATAAAAAAAAATCATATCAATAGTTATAAAATAATTACTGATATTTCTATTCATGTGTTAACAATACATGCATTTTTCACATTTCTATAGATAATTATCTCTATAATATAACAAAAATAATAATGTTTTAAACAACATAAGTTACAAATTTGAATAATCATAAATGTATATTAAGTATATGATTTATATATTAGCACAATATTGTTTTCTCATTTTCATAGATATTAGGTTTATAATATATGTTAATTATTAATACTAAGAATCATAATATAACATGAAAATATATGAAATTAATAATCTAATAACAATATTTCTATTTATATATTAATGATTTTAGTTTCTAATTTCTATAGATATTTCTGTTATTTCAATAATATAATATAATATAATATAATATAATATAATATAATATAATATAATATTAAAATTGACCAAAACATGCAATTTTTCTAATGATTTGTTTTTCTACAGATATTTAATTTTTACTTCTATAAAACAAAAATATGTTATAATTGAAAAGTTTGGGGTCAATAAGGTTTATTCAGAAAGGATGCATTATCAAAAGGCTTTCATAAATAAAATAAAAAAATGAATTTATCAATGAATCCTGAAAAAAAATCTCTGTTTCCACTAAAATATTGTGCAGCACAACTGTTTTCAACATTGATAATAATAATAATCATGTTTCTTGAGAAGTAAATAATCATATTAATCTGATTTGTGAAGATCTTGTGACACTGAAGACTGGAGGAATGATGCTGAAAATACAGCGGAGCATCACAGAAAATAAATTACAGTTTACAATATATTCACATACTGTAGAAAACAAAAAACACTGATAAGTCTTCCTAAACCCCAAACATTCGAGTGATTAGATGATAAGATATAACAGACGTGTTATGTGATCAGATCAGTAAAGGGTCACTGTTTGTGCTCACTGAGGTTTCTGTCCGGACAGTCGCAGGATCAGGTCGTAGAGGAGCGCGGGGAACTTGTGGCTCACGAGGGTCCAGTACTGGTTGATCAGGTAATTGGACGTGATGTTGGCGTTCGGCCGACGGAAAGCCTGCTCCAGAGGATTCCTCTTGAACGTGGACATCACGTGATGCTCTGGAAAGCAAACATTATGGTGTATAATACGAATGTTAAACCACTGTTTACTGAAGCATGAGTCACGGCTGGGAACCCATGATGATGCTGACAGCCTCACGCCGCACACATACAGTACAGTCTGATCCCAGAGAAACAACCTGAACTCATTGTGAGGAGTACCGCGACCCACAATGCACTGCACTCAAACTCTGTGCACTGCATTGTGTCCGGTGTGCAATTATAGTTTTTTTTAAACATCAGTCTAGACACCTGAGACAATAATACTCTTAATCTAACATTTACCATTGCATCCCATATTGCATTAAAAAATAGTATGTACACTGTTTTTTATTTTTTTTATTTTGGTATTTTCTATGATCCAGAAGTTATGCAACCTGGAATTAAACATGATGCAACAGCAACAATAATACTGTTTCAAACATTTATTGCATGCTATATTAAATGCTTTTTTAATTGGATTGTAAAATATAAACAATATACGAGATGTAAGTTTTAAAAAATTTCATTCAGTTTTTCTACTTCAAAATGTAAATGTGTTTCTTGCCACTTCTTTGAAATAAGTTGTGAATTTTAAAAGCTATTTTTGCATCTACTGTTTCTAACATGCATACTATGTTAAAAGCTTTTTTTAATGAAAAAATAAAATAAAAACAAACTGTAAAAAAAAAAAAAAATGTAAAATATGAGTGTTACAATACTATACAATTTCAGTCTTTCTAATTTTAAATTGCCTTGTTTAATTCAACAGGTTACTTCAACATCTTTGAAATTATTTTATTTATTTAAATTTTTTTATGTATTACAATAAAACAATCAAATACAATACCAACCATAACATGTGTTCAAACATTCATCATCGTACGCTGCATAATATTTCAAAAAAATATATACGTTTTCAAATGATTGAGAATTCAATGAACAGAAAAATACCATTTCAGTTTTTCTACTTATTAAAAACTAATTTATTTGTCAAATTTGTGAAAAATATGAATAAATGCTACAACACTGTAAATCCTACTCTAATTTCTTCATACATTCTGTATTCAATTTTTAACATGCACACACACACACACACACCTGAACTCGTTGTTGTTTGTGTGTGAGTACATGTGTGCAACACTGTAAGCAACAAAGAGCCTCGAACCCCTTTATTTCGGTGTAGTATCCAGTATATAGTATGCAGTAGCCATATACTCGCTCACACAGGTTAGAAAAGCATGCTACGCACCGATCTCGCCCCAGTGGAAAGGGTTAATGCCTCCGGTGGTGCAGTTGTACACAAGCACAGTTTTCGGTCTGAAATAAAAACACACACATTTCCCGCTTATGCAAATACATCCCCAGAGGGTTTTTCATGCTATTATTCTCCGTTTAATCTCCTGCTGATCTAACATAAGCAAATCATCCGGGTGAAGCTGACCTGTGCACCGCGGTGTACCAGCCGGCCGCCAGCGTCAGGTTTATCACCACATCTACAGGAATCAGATCGGCCACCGCGTCATTACTGGCTCTCATGGTGCGCAGGATGCCCTTCCCAGCCTGCACCGGGACACACACACACACACACACACACACACTGCTCTCAGAAGAGCCAAACTGAGGGAGGCTGAAACGGCTTCGTGACTTCAGGATATACAGACTAATTCAGAACAGATTGTTTTCATCACTTTCAATCTTCTGCGAGGTCAGAGAGTGATGCAAGGAGGTGAAAAATCATTTTTCTGGATGTTAAAACACCTTGTTGTTTATTCATTTCAATGCAACTTAAAAGCCATCATGATTCTGATTCAGTTTCACATTAAAACGGCTCTTTTAATCTTTAGCTCTGTTTAGTTCGTCCATCATAATTTAGCCCGACGTATAAAATAAATGTCAGAAAAATCTTTATTTTTTTTTTATGGAACAGTTACAATATAAAAGATACAAAAGCAAAAAATATAAAAAGAAAACTATATTTAAAAAAATGATTTATCATATTTGATCCATCAGGCTATAATGGCTCATTTATTCTGATATAGTGAGAATATACAGGGAAAAAAAACATGCTCAAAAAGAGCAAAAAAATGCAATTAGCTGCAGATGCTGATATTTACAGTATATGATGAAATTCTGATGCACAATTACACTAAAATACCTTTTATTTAATAAAAACATTAAACTATCAATCAGAGGACAGAATGCATGGAGCAGATGTGTGTGACAGGAGTTTTGATCATGCTCTTAGGAAGTCCTTTCACGTCAGTTTTAAAGGGGTTAAGATTAGGAATGGGACAACAAATCGATGCAGAATCGATTCATGGATCGATTCTTAGACTTTCAGAATGCATCACGATTCCTGTGTAATCGATTCTGAGCAAATGGTGCTCTAATCTGCACGCTTTAATGCTCATGAAGAAGAGTTTAAAAGAGTGCTTGTGCGTCCGGCTGACTCATGTCATGTTTCCCCTCAGTTGAGAATGCTGTTATGACGCGAGATTCATGTAAACACAGTACACCATTCAGAATTTTATGAATGATTATTTCAGGTTCAAGTGTGTGTAAGCATTAGGAAACAATCAGAGTACGGTTGTTTCTAAAGCATGCAGTCCATCAGCTGTTCAAAACTAAGCTCAGAATCGATTCGAGAAAGAATCACATTTCTCGATTATCGATGCATCGATTTATTTTCCCAGCCCTAGTTAAGATCGCTCGGAGGGGTCAGGACTTTCAGATCCGCTGTAGAACATCAAGAAGCAATACTTACAGCAATGAAAATGCCACTCGGTCCATTAAAGTTGTCTATCCAACCCTGTGAAACACAGAAAAAGACTCAGTGGCTATGCAGTTGCTCCTGGTGAGAGTCAAGAGTCAAAACCGAACCAGTGTTATTTTAGGATCAATGATATTCTATTATAGTTAATGTTCATTTGAATAAAATTTTATCTTTTCTGTTTTTAATATAATTGTAATTTTATATTTCATGTCTACACAATTTTTATTTAGTATTAGTTATTTTAGTACTTCAAATTGAACTACACAAAAAAAGATAAATGTTGCTTTGGCATCTACAAAAAAATGTTTTATATTTTTATCTTTTTTTGAACATATTTATTTCAGTTAATGAGTATTTTATTTGCAGTATATTTTTACTTCAGTTTTAAATTTTTGTTTATTTTTGTACATCGAGTTAACACAAATATTTGTTTTATTATATTTTTAAATATACATCTATATAGATTTTTTTTTTTTGTTATTTTAGTATAGAAGTTTATTTCATATAGAGAAAACATTTTTTTATAAATATCTAGTTTTTATTATTTATTTCAGTTTATATTTTTAGTAAACTAAGTTTTTTTTTATATATATGTCTATATAGTTATTATTTAGTTTTTCTAGTTTACTTCGTTTTAGTTATTACATTTTTTTTTTTTATGTTATCGTGGGGCAGCTAGCTAAAATAAAGTTTATATATACATACGTATCATTTTTTAGATATTATTTCAGTTAACATTAATTTCAAGTAAAGATTTGTTTTTCAATGGTTTTAGTGAATGATAATCAATCGTCTCTATGATATTCTGCTATGTAGAAATGTCTAAGTTTATGCGATCATTCGTCCAGGTTAGAACCCAAATCCTCTGTGTTAGCAGCCCAGATCTGTGACCATTAAGCCTCGTCACTCACGGGGAACGGCTCCTGCCAGCTGGCTCCCACGATGGACGGCCGTATGATGGCGATGTTGAGTCGGCCGCTCTCCTGCTGCACCACACACTCGGCCAGAGCTTTAGTGTAGGTGTAAGTGTTCGGCCGGTCACCGATCAGACGCGGTGTGAGGTCACAGACCATGCTGTCATCCATCCACCTGCACACACACACACACACACACACACACACACACACACACACACACACACACACACACACACACACACACACACAAACATCACTGCTCTGCTTCAGGGTCAGCACAGTGTGTCAGACAAAACATCCTGATGCTATCTGAAAAATCAGACGTGCAATCTCCAGTGGCATTGTCCCAGTGTTTTTAAAACTGGGATTCAAGGAAGAAAAAAACAAAACAAATAGTAAATTAAAATTATTAAATAATAATTTTTTTATTAAAATTAACAAATGATTAAATAATAAAATATATTCATATACTTAACATAGTTTGAAGAAAATGTAAATTAAGTAATACATTCATTAACTTAATAAAAAGAAAAAAAGATTAAAATAAATCATTAAATAATATGCAATAAACATATATTTAAATAAATAAATAACACTTCTAACAAGTACAGCACTATAGTGAATATAAAAAAGGCTAATCATTGAAATTAAAATATTTTCCAAATATGTTTATATTAATAATATTTACGTTAATTTAAAATTAATTAAAAAAAATGTTTTTAATTATTTGGTCTTTATACATCAAAACATAAACCTGCTTTATATTTTATGAATATTATATATATATATATATATATATATATATATATATATTATATATATATATATATATATATATTAGGGCCGGGACTCGATTAAAAAAATTAATCTAATTAATTAGAGGCTTTGTAATTAATTAATCGAAATTAATCGCATTTTAATCGCATATAAATATTTGATCTGAGAACAGTGAGAAGTAATTTTTTTCACATGGATTTATGGTATACCATTGAATAATGACTGAATACATAAGCTTAAGCAACAAAATATTGTTTATTTTTGTTCAACCAAGTCTAGCAGACCAGTGCCATTTTTGCCATGAAGTGTAGCAATAGCATATTTAGAAACAATTTAGAAATAGTACATTTCAGAAATTCAGGAAGCTTATAGGTGCTGGAACCTTCTGTAAAGAGTTTTTTTTAAGTAAAACACAATACTGTCAATTACATTCAGAACATTGGAAACACTGACTATTAGAAAACATCTCTCTGTTGCTTCAGAGGCCATAACATAGTAAGTCCAACTCTCAATAACCTTGGCCAAAACAATAAAGAGTTCAACATAAACTGTTGCACCAACAAAATAATACATAGTTCAACATAAAGTGTAAAGTCCACGCTAGCTGCTAAATGTTTTGCGTTGAGGTGATACTTGAGGCTCGATGTGTGCTGCGGTGATGTGCGAACGCTAGTTGGTGCTTCAGTATAATCGGTCCGTCGAAACTCATCCAGTGAGAAACGTTCCGCGGTGCAAAAATAAGTTATTAAAAACGCGGGAATTTTTTTTTGTGTAATTAATTAATCTTAGTTAACGCGTTATTTTTTGTGTAATTAATTAATCTCAATTAACGCGTTAAAGTCCCGCCCTAATTTTATATATATAATAATATATATAATATATATATATATATACACACACACACACATTTTAGTTTTTTGTTTTAATTTAAGGATGTAATTCTTAGTTATTTTAGTACATGCACACAACAAAATTATTCAAACTTTAACTAAATAAATAATATTTAATATATATATATATATATATATATATATATAATATATATATATATTATATATATATATATATATATATAATAGAAAATATATAAGTATAAACCAAAAATATCTTAGCATCTTAAGTATCACACTGATAATGCTAAAATAAGACAGTTGTTTGTTTTATTCTCTGCTTGCTTTTTTTCTTTTTTTTTGGTTTTGAGATGTTTTTCAGCATCCCATAATTCTGTTGAAAGACACGTCTGATATTGAACACACTCATCTCTAAGTGAACATGAGCTCATAGCTGTGGTTGATTTCTGGGTGAGTTAGAGATGATGATGATGATGATGATGATATATCACACTCACTCCAGAGAGTCGATGAGTTTCTTGGGCTCGACCGGAGGAGGTAGATGACCTCGTCGATGTGTCTGCGGTTGCAGTTGGCGTAGGCGGTGGAGATGTGGATGAAGGCCTGCAGCTGCTGCATCTGCTGCGCCAGAGAGAGGAGCTGCTGCGTGGAGATGACGTTCAGCTGCAGCGCATGCCTGCGCACACACACATACAGCACAGTGACAGACACTAAAATAATACATTTACAGTATTTTTCAAACTATAAGTCGCATCAGTCCAATATAAGTCATGACGAGGAAAAAAAAACATATATAAGTCGCATTCATTTAGAACCAAGAACCAAGAGAAAACATTACCATCTACAGCCACGAGAGGGCGCTCTATGTCCTCAGACTACAGGAGAACTGAGCAGCATAGAGCGCCCTCGCGGCTGGAGACGGTAATGTTTTCTATTGGTTCATGTCTCTTGTTCATTTTCTTGTTTGTGTTAAATTAATTTTGATAAAGAAGTCGCACCTGACTATAAGTCACAGGACAGACAAACTATGAAAAAAAGTGTGACTTATAGTCCGAAAATACGGTATGTGAGTTGAAATCAAATAAGGGTTAAAAAAACATAAGACAGATATATCCCTGCACTGCTTCAGGGTCAGGACTGCGTTTCAGACAAAATCAGCGCACTGATGCAATATAACTCGTCAGAAAAATAAATAAATAAATAAATGCTTATAAATATAAAAACAATAATAATTCAAATAAGTCATGAAAAAATGAAATAAGTTAACATATAATTGAATTTTAAAAAAAATATTAAATTAAATTAATGAAAAAAAATTAAGTGATTAAAATAAAATACATAAATGATGATCTAATGCCAGTCTAATAGAGGGCTAGTTAGAGTTAGTTAGACGAAAAAAGTAATTAATGTAATAGAAACAACTTATATATTTTAATTATTGGTGTAGACCCAAATATATAATGTTAAATAAAAATAATGTTTAAAAATAAAGAAAAAAAATATTACAGTGCAGTACTGCAAAGTATGCAAGGAAATTTGGCATAGACCCAAAATTTATAACTCTATTTTAAAATAAATAAATAAATATTTTATTAAAATAAAAAGAACTAAAAAAACATTATAAAAATACAGAAATAATACGCCTAACATAAACAGTATTATAGTGAGCAGAAAAGAAAGCA
>NW_020524828.1:0-32062 GCF_003368295.1 Carassius auratus | reverse complement strand
AAAAATAAACTGATACACAATATGCAAATTAACATGACTGTATATCTTTTTGATAGCGCCCAGCGTATTTTACTTTTATTGTGTTTTTTTAAACGTTGACTGAACATTGGATTGAAATCAACCATGACCACGCGAGCAGAGCATATATATATATATATATATATATATATATATATAATATATATATATACATATATATATATATATATATATATATAATATATATATATATATATATATATATAATATTAGCTACCTTGCAGTATAGATATCAATCAGCAGTAAATTCACCATAAACATTCACAATAAAATGAAATGACGTTGTAATTGTTTCTGCAGTGAAATCAGTCTGTGGTTCATCTGCCATGATTACACTCGTTTTCCTTCAACACACTCCGTGGCCCTTTCAAGTCTTGTGGTTTTTTCAGGTGATGGAATGAGGCATTGCTTGACTCTGAATACTCATCACGTGTCAGTTTGTTCTCTTTCCTGGAATAGTTATGATTTCTCAAACAGATGCACCTTTATCTCAAACAGCAGGCAGTGGTGTTATGCAAACAGATTTTGGGTTCATATATAAATATTGAATTCAAATGTTGCTTTGAATAAAAGAATCTGCCAATTGCATAGATATCATTCTTTCCTCAGATTTCAGAAAACTGATCTCAAGGTTGATTTAAACTGTGTAGAATTACACTAAAATCATTCTACCTTTAAATCTCTTGATTTAAAAAACAACAACAAATATATAAAAATGTCCGGCTGACAAATACTAATAACTGACCACACTAATAACTGACCACAAGCCTCTGCTTGCGATTCTCGGACCAAAAGCAGCGATACCAACTTTGGCAGCTCTTCGAATGCAGCGATGGGCTTTAGTGCTGATGGCTTATAATTATGACATTGAGTATCGGAAATCTGCTGCCCACATGAACGCTGACTCAATGTCCACACGCCAACAGTGGTTAAAAATTGTACTGGGGAAGAAGGAAGTGTTGGACGATCTTCCAGTTTCTGCACGGGACATATCACAAGCAACACAGAAAGATCCCACACTATGAAAAGTGTGAAGCAGCATGAATGCACCACAGAGAACCATTTACTACACATACTGTTGATAATAAAGTCACCTTCTCTATTGCTTAAAATTTTCAAATACCAGCAAATCTGTATTTCATTTAATGACAGCTGGCAATTATATCAATAAACATGGTTCATTCCAGTCACATATATATCATGGTTTCTCAATGTGCCGCATCTATCTGTCACTTGTCTGTCATTAGTTTTATTGTTGTTGCCTTAAAGGATGATGATGAAATATATGAGGAAACAGAAGCTATGTGGCAGTTTAGAGAAATGAAAGAAATTAAGCTTCAGTAGATCTGAAAAAGATAGAAATGAAGCTCATTACTAAGTTACTGAATGAAACTGAATCACACAATGAACTGATTTTAACAAAATAATGACTGTTTAAGGTTGTCTTTTTAAAACGGATCTCTGTTTGCAAATTGAATCATTATTTTACTGTTTATCGCATATAAAGCTGCTTTGAAACAATCTGTCTACAATTACATCGGACAACTCACATTTAATGTTTAAAGTTAAAGCTCTCTCTGAGAATAGCAGGGGAATTTTTAGTTTGCAAAACAATTTGTTCTAATTCTGATATGTTTCTTGTTGATCTGGCATGTTAACATAAAGACACACTACTGTATGGTTACTAGCAGTTTTATTGTTTGTTCTGCTACTCATCGGTGGAATACATGGAACATACCAACAATACAAAGTGTAATACATTTTTTATTTTTATATAAATGAACCACTGTACAAAGCCACACTTCAAGTGTAGAATATTAAACAAAAAATTATTTCCAACTTAAGTTATATTAACACTCACTGTACCAAACTGGCATTCATTTCAGACATTCCTTTAAAGTCAGAAAAAAAAAGAGCAAAACCCAAACACAGTCTGAGTTCGCTGTGTTTCCTCTTTACAGTCACATTTACTGTACAAATATACACACTGATCATACAGATCAATAATATACTGTTATTTCACAGACACTTGTATAAACAGAAAACTGGGTTTTAAATCAACCACCAGAGTTATATATTCAGTGTTTGAGATACAAGAGATAGTGGAGTATGTAGTTAGTGGAGTTCAAATAAAGCTTGTGTGTTTCATGAGCACTACATGAAAAGTCAAATAAAAGTCATTAGTTTGGTTTTTGCTGAATCAATAATATTTATCGAACACTGGTCAGGCCCCGGTGAGGAGTATTTCACTTGTTCAAGACAATGACAGTTGCCATGTTTGATGCACATCTTCTTCTGGAGCCCAAAATATTGTTTTTTGATAATAATTGCCATTAAGATGATGATGATGAGGAGGATGACAGATATGCCCACAACTGGAGTGATGACATTATTCTTAGATTCCTCAATCATAGATCCAGGAACATTAGTTGCACCTATGACTGGAGATGACTCTGGGAAGATGAATGTATGTTTAATGATTTATGATAGTGTTAAAGTCATAAACTTAACTTAAGTCTATCAGCCTGCAGACACAGACCTTCACAAAACACTTCTGCTATTGAGAATCTGATCAGACTGATTTCACAGGCAAATCTAAACATCTCTATTCTGATTGTAAATATCTTGAGAGATGCATTACTATTTAGAAACCATGATCATGCAACAGTTAGGCCCATACACATGGCAGTAAATTGCAAACATTTATTGAAATAGAAACAGATATGCTGTACCTGTTATGTCCACAGTGAATTTTGTTTTTTTTGTTCCACAGGTTGTTTGCACAAAGAAGCTGAACTGTTCTGTCATTGCTGTTGTTGGAGTGTAGCGGCATGTGAAGATTTTACTCTGTTTACAGGAGTCTTTAAGAGCTTCTTTACAGATGGCTTGATTCATTTGGGTATAGAAACTTATACATTTCAATGGAACAATCAAGGCAATTCACTGAGACGCCTGGCAGTGGAGATTTACTTCCTTCCCCACAGATCCAGTCACATTCTCACAGCTTACACTGATATCTGAAACATAATAATGTATATCATTTAATCAACTGAACAATAAATACCTGTGATACCATTTGATACCTGTTTGTAACATTGTTTTTAAGTAAAAGAGCACATTTATATGCATTAAACAATGTATTGTTAATAAATCATAAATAAATAATAAACCATTTCCCCCCATTTTCTTAAATTTTTAGTCTATCTTCTAAATTCTCACACACATAGCTGAAGTTTATTCTCTTACCTTCATCAGCTTGACAGAGAGCAGTAAAGGTCCAAAACAGAGAGAACAGTTGCCACTGCATTCACAGCCTTCATGGTTGTAATTCTTGCAAAATGGAAAAAAAAATATAAATATAAAAAAATCTGAAATTTTACATTAGAATTAAACTCAACTTAGGACAAAATAAGGCAGTATTATAGATCAGAGAGTTTAAAGAGACATTAAAGAGGATAATTTACTTACAAAGTTTATTTCTACAGACACTTAAATATTGTTCAGTTGCAGGGTTTTACACTTAATTTTGAAGCGCTGAAGGGATTGCATGTGTAAAATACACACAAAATCCCAAAATGTATTTAAAGTAAGACATTGAAAGCACACAGCAAAATGTGTTTTTGAAACATTCCGTTTTATGACAATGTATCTGTTACTGGCTGAAAGAAAAACAAGTATGATTCTTTAGAAACCCCTGCAACACGAATCAGACCAAAACCACATTAAAAAGTTTTCTATATTCGACATTTAAAAAAAATAAAATGCTAAATGTCTAATATATGTATTTGAATATTTTCCAGTAGTTGCTTATGAATGTGTAAATGTTGAGGGAATTATTTCTCACCTGCGGTCGGTTTTGTCCTCACTGTCTGAGTTTACTCCGCTCTGTCTCTCTCTGCTGTTGCACGAGCAGTTAAATAGAGCTCCTGGCAAGGGGGCGTGTCTCAGTGGAGGAGGAGGGGGAGGGGGCATGCTGGGGCACTGCCTCCAAATGGGTGGCCACCAGTGACCAAAAAAAAAGGTAAATTCTACAGTAAATCCTATTGATTTTATTATTATTATTATTTTTTACTTGAATAAAATTACTTGTAAACAAATGCAGTAATAAAGCACATTTTTTATTTTAGTTTATTGTCATCCCTGTATATATCCATTAAGTTACATTTGAGAATAAATAATTAAAAAAAACTTTTTTCATGGTTTGGCACTGCTGTCTTCCCTGCCTTCAAAGGAAACACTTATGTGTGTCTGTTATTCTCTATCTCAAAAAAAAAAAATAAAAAAAATAAAAATAATAAATAAATTCAAATTGTGAATGAAATGCACGCATCCATGTCATTTCACGTGTAAAAGACTAAGTTAGGCCTGGCAATTTAACTGACTATCTAACTGACTTACTCTAATGCATTAACAAGTAACAATTATTATTATGGAACATTCTGTGCATTTAGTCATTTGGTGCAATCTTGTTATGTGGTCACTGTCACAAAATAAACTGATACACAATATGCAAATTAACATGACTGTATATCTTTTGATAGCGCCCAGCGTATTTTACTTTTATTGTGTTTTTTTAAACGTTGACTGAACATTGGATTGAAATCAACCATGACCAACGCGAGCAGAGCCATATATATATATATATATATATATATATATATATAATATATATATATATATATATATATATATATATATATATATATATATATATATATATATATATATATAATATTAGCTACCTTGCAGTATAGATATCAATCAGCAGTAAAATTCACCATAAACATTCACAATAAAATGAAATGACGTTGTAATTGTTTCTGCAGTGAAATCAGTCTGTGGTTCATCTGCCATGATTACACTCGTTTTCCTTCAACACACTCCGTGGCCCTTTCAAGTCTTGTGGTTTTTTCAGGTGATGGAATGAGGCATTGACTTGACTCTGAATACTCATCACGTGTCAGTTTGTTCTCTTTCCTGGAATAGTTATGATTTCTCAAACAGATGCACCTTTATCTCAAACAGCAGGCAGTGGTGTTATGCAAACAGATTTTGGGTTCATATATAAATATTGAATTCAAATGTTGCTTTGAATAAAAGAATCTGCCAATTGCATAGATATCATTCTTTCCTCAGATTTTCAGAAAACTGATCTCAAGGTTGATTTAAACTGTGTAGAATTACACTAAAATCATTCTACCTTAAAATCTCTTGATTTAAAAAACAAACAACCCCTCAAATATATAAAAAATGTCCGGCTGACAAATACTAATAACTGACCACACTAATAACTGACCACAAGCCTCTGCTTGCGATTCTCGGACCAAAAGCAGCGATACCAACTTTGGCAGCTCTTCGAATGCAGCGATGGGCTTTAGTGCTGATGGCTTATAATTATGACATTGAGTATCGGAAATCTGCTGCCCACATGAACGCTGACTCAATGTCCACAACGCCAACAGTGGTTAAAAATTGTACTGGGAAGAAGGAAGTGTTGGACGATCTTCCAGTTTCTGCACGGGACATATCACAAGCAACACAGAAAGATCCCACACTATGAAAGTGTGAAGCAGCATGAATGCACCACAGAGAACCATTTACTACACATACTGTTGATAATAAAGTCACCTTCTCTATTGCTTAAAATTTTCAAATACCAGCAAATCTGTATTTCATTTAATGACAGCTGGCAATTATATCAATAAACATGGTTCATTCCAGTCACATATATATCATGGTTTCTCAATGTGCCGCATCTATCTGTCACTTGTCTGTCATTAGTTTATTGTTGTTGCCCTATTGGATGATGATGAAATATATGAGGAAACAGAAGCTATGTGGCAGTTTAGAGAAATGAAGAAATTAAGCTTCAGTAGATCTGAAAAAGATAGAAATGAAGCTCATTACTAAGTTACTAAATGAAACAATCACAAAATGAACTGATTTTAACAAAAATAATGACTGTTTAAAGGTTGTCTTTTTTAAAACGGATCTCTGTTTTGCAACATTGAATCTATTATTTGACTGTTTATCGCTATAAAGCTGCTTTGAAACAATCTGTCTACAATTACATCGACAACTTCACATTTAATGTTTAAAGTTAAAGCTCTCTGTGAGAATAGCAGGGGAATTTTTAGTTTGCAAAACATTTTGTTCTAATTCTGAGTAAATGTTTTCTTGTTGATCTGCATGTTAAGATAAGACACACTACTGTATGTTACTAGCAGTTTTATTGTTTGTTCTGTACTATATCGGTGGACATACATGGACATACCAACAATACAAAGTGTAATAATTTTTTATTTATATAAATGAACCACTGTACAAAAGCCACACTTCAAGTGTAGAATATTAAACAAAAAATTATTTCCAAACTTAAGTTATATTAACACTCACTGCTACCAAACTGGCATTCATTTCAGACATTCCTTTAAAGTCAGAAAAAAAAGAGCAAAACCCAAACACAGTCTGAGTTTCGCTGTGTTTCCTCTTTACAGTCACATGTACAAATATACACACTGATCACACAGATCAATAATATAACTGTTATTTCACAGAAACTTGTATAAAACAGAAACAGGGTTTTAAATCAACCACCAGAGTTATGATATTCAGTAGTTTGAGATACAAGAGATAGTGGAGTATGTAGTTAGTGGAGTTCCAAATAAAGCTTGTGTGTTTCATGAGCACTACATGAAAAGTCAAATAAAACTCATTAGTTTGGTTTTGCTGAATCAATATTAGAGTATATCACTTCTTCAAGACAATTACTGTTGCCATCATCATTTTTGATGCACATCCTCTTCTGGAACCCAAAAGATTGTTTTTTGCTAATTATTGCCATTAAGATGATGATGATGATGAAGATGACAGATAAGCCCACAACTGGAGTGATGACAGCATCCATAGATACAGCATTCGTAGATTCAGCAACATGAGTTTCATTAAAGATGAATGACTCTGGAAGATGAATTTATGTTTAATGATTAATTATAGTGTTAAAGTCATAAACTCAACTTAAGTCTATCAGCCTGCAGTCAGATTCATCACACAGATTTACTATTTAGAAACAATGATCATGCAACAGTTAGGCCATACACATGGCGGTAAAATTGCAAACATTTATTGAAATATAAACAACATATGCTGTACCTGTTATCTCCACTGTGAATTCTGTTGTATTCATTCCACAGGTTGTTTGCACAAAGAAGCTGAATTTTCCTGTAATTGCTGTTGTTGGAGTGTAGCGGCATGTTAAGATGTTACTCTGTTTACAGGAATCTTTAGGAGACTCTGTTGTACAGATGGCTGGGTCTTTAAGATATTGAAACTTATACTTTTTAATGGAACAAGGGCACATTAGTGAGACGCTGCAGTGGAGATTTACTTCCTCCCCCACAGATCCAGTCACATTCTCACAGCTTACACTGATATCTGAAACATAATAATGTATATCATTTAATAAACTGAACAATATATATATATATATATATATATATATATATATATATATATAATATATATATATATATATATATATATATATATATATTTATATATCATTGTTTTGTGTAAAAGAGCACATTGATATGCATTAAACAATGTATTGTTAATAAATCATAAATAAATAATAAACCATTTCCCCCCATTTTCTTACATTTTTAGTCTATCTTCTAAATTTTCACACACATAGCTGAAGTTCATTCTCTTACCTTCATTAGCTTGACAGAGAGCAGTAAAGGTCCAAAACAGAGAGAACAGTTGCACTGCATTCACAGCCTTCATGGTTGTAATTCTGAAAAATGGAATAAAAATATTATAAATATAAAAAAATCTGAAATTTACATCAGAAATTAAACTCAACTTAGGACAAATAAGGCAGTATTATAGATCAGAGAGTTTAAAGAGACATTAAAGAGGATATTTTACTACAAAGTTTATTTCTACAGACACTTAAACATTGTTCAGTTGCAGGGTTTTACACTTAGTTTTGAAGCGCTGAAGGGATTACATGTGTAAAATACACGCAAAATCACAAAATGTATTAAAGTAAGACACTGAAAGCACACAGCAAAATGTGTTTTTGAAACATTCAGTTTATGACAATGTATCTGTTACTGGCTGAAAGAAAAACAAGTTTAATTCTTTAGAAAACCCTGCAACACGAATCAGACAAAACCACATTAAAAAGTTTTCTATAGTCGACATAAAAAAAAAAATAGCTAAATGTCTAATACATGTATTTGAATATTTTCCAGTAGTTGCTTATGAATGTGTAAATGTTGAGGGAATTATTTCTCACCTGCGGTCTGTGTTTCCTCACTGTCTGAGTTTACTCCGCTCTGTCTCTCTCTGCTGTTGCACGAGCAGTTAAATAGAGCTCCTGGCAAGGGGGCGTGTCTCAGTGGAGGAGGAGGGGGAGGGGGCATGCTGGGGCACTGCCTCCAAATGGGTGGCCACCAGTGACCAAAAAAAAGGTAAATTCTACAGTAAATCCTATTGATTTATTATTATTATAATTTTTTACTTGAATAAAATTACTTGTAAACAAATGCAGTAATAAAGCACATTTTTTATTTAGTTTTTTGTCATCCCTGTATATATCCATTAAGTTACATTTGAGAATAAATAATAAAAAAAAAACTTCTTTTCATGGTTTGGCACTGCTGTCTTCCCTGCCTTCAAAGGAAACACTTATGTGTGTCTGTTATTCTCTATCTCAAAAAAAAAAAATAAAAAAAAAAAATTAATAAATAAATTCAAATTGTGAATGAAATGCACGCATCCATGTCATTTCACGTGTAAAAGACTAAGTTAGGCCTGGCAATTTAACTGACTATCTAACTGACTTACTCTAATGCATTAACAAGTAACAATTATTATTATGGAACATTCTGTGCATTTTGTCATTTGGTGCAATCTTGTTATGTGGTCACTGTCACTAAATAAACTGATACACAATATGCAAATTAACATGACTGTATATCTTTTGATAGCTCCCAGCGTATTTTACTTTTATTGTGTTTTTTTAAACGTTGACTGAACATTGGATTGAAATCAACCACGACCAACGCGAGCAGAGCCATATATATATATATATATATATATATATATATATAATATTAGCTACCTTGCAGTATAGATATCAATCAGCAGTAAATTCACCATAAACATTCACAATAAAATGAAATGACGTTGTAATTGTTTCTGCAGTGAAATCAGTCTGTGGTTCATCTGCCATGATTACACTCGTTTTCATTCAACACACTCCGTGGCCCTTTCAAGTCTTGTGGTTTTTTCAGGTGATGGAATGAGGCATTGTCTTGACTCTGAATACTCATCACGTGTCAGTTTGTTCTCTTTCCTGGAATAGTTATGATTTCTCAAACAGATGCACATTTATCTCAAACAGCAGGCAGTGGTGTTATGCAAACAGATTTTGGGTTCATATATAAATATTGAATTCAAATGTTGCTTTGAATAAAAGAATCTGCCAATTGCATAGATATCATTCTTTCCTCAGATTTCAGAAAACTGATCTCAAGGTTGATTTAAACTGTGTAGAATTACACTAAATCATTCTACCTTAAAATCTCTTGATTTAAAAACAAATAACCCCTCAAATATATAAAAATGTCTGGTTGAAAAATAAGTTCATGTATACTTTAACATGAACAAAATTATAAATGCAACACTTTTGTTTTTGCCCACATTTTTCATGAGCTGAACTAAAAGATCTAAGACTTGTTCTATGTACACAAAATGCCTATTTCTCTCAAATTATTGTTCAGAAATCTGTCAAAAGCAAAAGTGTTTTGTTCAGTGTAACTTGTCTTACTCAAATAAACAATGAATACAGATCAGCTCTTTGCACTCTCACCCACTTTACTAGTTTAACTGGTGTAGCTTCCCATAAACAGAATCCAGATATCGATCTCTACACAACACGTCAACAAGTCACACATATACAGACTGATCAAACAGAAGAATAATATACTGTTATTTCACAGATCATGTCACCTGTTTCCTGGATGACATCCTTGTCACTGCCAGGTCAAAAGAGGATCATATCAGGAAACTGGATGAAGTGCTTAGCAGACTGGAGAGGTATGGCCTCAGAGTAAAACGTTCAAAGTGTCAGTTCATGCAAAGCAGTGTTGATTATTTGGGGCACCGCATCGATAAAGAGGGACTTCATCCTACTGACGAAAAGGGAGCAGTGATTGTAAATGCCCCAAAACCAAACAATGTCACTGAATGACTGAATGAATGTCTTTTTTGGGCCTCCTAAATTATTATGGTCGTTACTTCCAAAATCTCTCCAGTCGGCTTCAGCCTTTACATAATCTGCTTAAAAGGAAGCTACCATGGAGTTGGACTGCTGCTTGTGATATGGCTTTTGAGGACGCGAAACAGCTGTTGCTCAGTAGCACAGTGCCTGTGCATTATGATGGCAATCGACTTCTGAAATTAGCGTGCGATGCCTCACCTTATGGGGTGGGCGCAGTGATCTCGCACATTATGGACAATGGAGAGGAGCGTCCCATAGCATTTGCGTCTCGCACGCTAACGGAAACCGAGAAAAAGTATGGTCAAATAGAACGAGAAGCCTTGTCCATCATCTATGGTGTAAGCAAGTTTCATAAATATATTTACGGACATAAGTTCACACTAATAACTGACCACAAGCCTCTGCTTGCGATTCTCGGACCAAAAGCAGCGATACCAACTTTGGCAGCTCTTCGAATGCAGCGATGGGCTTTAGTGCTGATGGCTTATAATTATGACATTGAGTATCGGAAATCTGCTTCCCACGTGAACGCTGACTCAATGTCCACACTGCCAACAGTGGTTAAAAATTGTACTGGGGAAGAAGGAAGTGTTGGACGATCTTCCAGTTTCTGCACGGGACATATCACAAGCAACACAGAAAGATCCCACACTATGAAAAGTGTAAAGCAGCATGAATGCACCACAGAGAGCCATTTACTACACATACTGTTGATAATAAAGTCACCTTCTCTATTGCTTAAAATTTTCAAATACCAGCAAATATGTATTTCATTTAATGACAGCTGGCAATTATATCAATAAACATGGTTCATTCCAGTCACATATATATCATGGTTTCTCAATGTGCCGCATCTATCTGTCACTTGTCTGTCATTAGTTTTATTGTTGTTGCCTTAATGGATGATGATGAAAATGTCTTTAATTAATTTAACTTTAAAGTTAAAACTTTCTGTGAGAATAGCAGGGGAATTTTTAGTTTGCAAAACATTTTGTTCTAATTCTGAGTAAATGTGTTTCTTGTTGATCTGCATGTTAACATAAAGACACACTACTGTATGTTACTAGCAGTTTTATTGTTTGTGCTGCTACTCTATCGGTGGAATACTTGGAACATACCAACAATACAAAGTGTAATACATTTTTTATTTTTATATAAATGAACCACTGTACAAAGCCACACTTCAAGTGTAGAATATTAAACAAAAAATTATTTCCAAACTTAAGTTATATTAACACTCACTGTACCAGACTGACATTCATTTCAGACATTCCTTTAAAGTCAGAAAAAAAAGAGCAAAACCCAAACACAGTCTGAGTTTCGCTGTGTTTCCTCTTTACAGTCACATGTACAAATATACACACTGATCACACAGATCAATAATATACTGTTATTTCACAGAAACTTGTATAAAACAGAAACTGGGTTTTAAATCAACCACCAGAGTTATATATTCAGTAGTTTGAGATACAAAAGATAGTGGAGTATGTAGTTTAGTGGAGTTCAAATAAAGCTTGTGTGTTTCATGAGCACTACATGAAAAGTCAAATAAAACTCATTAGTTTGGTTTTGCTGAATCAATAATATTTATCGAACACTGGTCAGGCCCCGGTGAGGAGTATTTCACTTGTTCAAGACAATGACTGTTGCCATGTTTGATGCACATCTTCTTCTGGAGCCCAAAATATTGTTTTTTGCTAATTATTGCCATCAAGATGATGATGAGGATGACAGATAAGACCACAACTGGAGTGATGATATAATTCTCAGATTCCTCAATCATAGATCCAGGAACATTAGTTGCACCTATGACTGGAGATGACTCTGGAAGATGAATGTATGTTTAATGATTAATTATAGTGTTAAAGTCATAAACTTAACTTAAGTCTATCAGCCTGCAGACACAGACCTTCACAAAACACTTCTGCTATTGAGAATCTGATCAGACTGATTTCACAGGCAAATCTACACATTTCTATTCTGATTGTAAATATCTTGAGAGATGCATTACTATTTAGAATCAATGATCATGCAACAGTTAAGCCATACACATGGCAGTAAATTGCAAACATTTATTGAAATAGAAACAGAATATGCTGTACCTGTTATGTCCACAGTGAATTTTGTTGTTTTCATTCCACATGTTGTTTGCACAAAGAAGCTGAATTCTTCTGTATTGTTAATTGCTGTTGTTGGAGTGTAGCGGCATGTTAAGATGTTACTCTGTTTACAGGAGTCTTTAGGAGGCTCTGTACAAATGGTTGATTCATTGGGGTATTTAAACTTATACATTATAATGGAACAATTAGAGCAATTCACTGATACGCTGCAGTGGAGATTTCCTTCCTTCCCCACAGATCCAGTCACTTTCTCACAGCTTACACTGATATCTGAAACATAATAATGTACATCATTTAATCAACTGAACAAGATATATATATATATATATATATATATATATATATATATATATATATATATATATATATATATATATATATATATATCATTGTTTTGTGTAAAAGAGTACATTAATGGGCATTAAACAATGTATTGTTAATAAATCATAAATAAATAATAAACAATTTCCCCCCATTTTCTTACATTTTTAGTCTATCTTCTAAATTCTCACACACATAGCTGAAGTTTATTCTCTTACCTTCATCAGCTTGACAGAGAGCAGTAAAGGTCCAAAACAGAGAGAACAGTTGCACTGCATTCACAGCCTTCATGGTTGTAATTCTGCAAAATGGAATAAAAAAATTATAAATATAAAAAAATCTGAAATTTACATCAGAAATTAAACTCAACTTAGGACAAATATGAAGCAAAATCACATAATGTATTAAAGTAAGACACTGAAGGTACACAGCAAAATGTGTTTTTGAAACATTCCGTTTATGACAATGTATCTGTTACTGGCTGAAAGAAAGACAAGTATAATTCTTTAGAAAAACACTGCAACACGAATCAGACAAAACCACATTAAAAAGTTTTCTATAGTCGACATAAAAAAATAATAGAGCTCCTGACAGGGGGCGTGTCTCAGTGGAGGAGGAGGGGGAGGTGGCATGCTGGGGCACTGCCTCCAAATGGGTGGCCACCAGTGACCAAAAAAAAAAGGTAAATTCTACAGTAAATCCTATTGATTTTATTATTATTATTATTTTTTACTTGAATAAAATTACTTGTAAACAAATGCAGTAATTAAGCACATTTTTTATTTAGTTTTTTGTCATCCCTGTATATATCCATTAAGTTACATTTGAGAATAAATAATTTAAAAAAAAACTTCTTTTCTTGGTTTGGCACTGCTGTCTTCCCTGCTTTCAAAGGAAACACTTATGTGTGTCTGTTATTCTCTATATAAAAAAAAAAAAAAAAAAAAAAAAAAAAAAAATTAATAAATAAATTCAAATTGTGAATGAAATGCACGCATCCATGTAATTTCACGTGTAAAAGACTAAGTTAGGCCTGGCAATTTAACTGACTATCTAACTGACTTACTCTAATGCATTAACAAGTAACAATTATTATTATGGAACATTCTGTGCATTTTGTCATTTGGTGCAATCTTGCTATGTGGTCACTGTCACAAAATAAACTGATACACAATATGCAAATTAACATGACTGTATATCTTTTGATAGCGCCCAGCATATTTTACTTTTATTGTGTTTTTTTAAACGTTGACTGAACATTGGATTGAAATCAACCATGACCAACGCGAGCAGAGCCATATATATATATATACATATAATATTAGCTACCTTGCAGTATAGATATCAATCAGCAGTAAATTCACCATAAACATTCACAATAAAATGAAATGACGTTGTAATTGTTTCTGCAGTGAAATCAGTCAGTGGTTCATCTGCCATGATTACACTCGTTTTCATTCAACACACTCCGTGGCCCTTTCAAGTCTTGTGGTTTTTTCAGGTGATGGAATGAGGCATTGTCTTGACTCTGAATACTCATCACGTGTCAGTTTGTTCTCTTTCCTGGAATAGTTATGATTTCTCAAACAGATGCACCTTTATCTCAAACAGCAGACAGTGGTGTTATGCAAACAGATTTTGGGTTCATATATAAATATTGAATTCAAATGTTGCTTTGAATAAAAGAATCTGCCAATTGCATAGATATCATTCTTTCCTCAGATTTCAGAAAACTGGTTGATTTAAACTGTGTAGAATTACACTAAAATCATTCTACCTTCAAATTTCTTGATTTAAAAACAAACAACCCCTCAAATATATAAAAATGTCTGGCTGAAAAATACTTTCATGTATAGGCTACTTTAAACAAAATTCTAAATGCAACACTTTTGTTTTTGCCCACATTTTTCATGAGCTGAACTAACAGATCTAAGACTTGTTCTATGTACACAAAATGCCTATTTCTCTCAAATACTGTTCAGAAATCTGTCAAAAGCAAAAGTGCAGCGTTTACAATTTTGTTCAGATCAGCTCTTTACTCAGAGCACTCTCACCCACTTTACTAGTTTAACTGGTGTAGCTTCCCATAAACAGAATCCAGATATCGATCTCTACACAACACGTCAACAAGTCACACATATCCAGACTGATCACACAGATGAATAATATACTTTTATTTCACAGAAAGTGATATTAAACAGAAACGGAGTTATATATTCAGTAGTTTGAGATAAAACAGAGTGTGGCGTTTGCTGGAGTTCAAATAAAGCTGTTTCATAAGCACTGTGTGAAAAGTCAATCAAAACCCATTAGTTAGGCCAGTGCTATAATATTAATATAATAATCTGGGCATTTACTGTTTTCCTCATCATGTTTGATGCAAAGAACCATACTTTTCTGGATTTGGTGAAGCTTGGTTTCTTCTTGTGAATGATTGTCATTACGATGATGATGATGATGATGATGAAACAGCTCACAGCTGCAGTGATGACAGAAACCTTTGATCTAAGACCTTTGTCTCGTGCTGATGTTTCTGATACTTTCTGGTTCTTGACTTCAGCTGTAAAGGTACATTTAAAATCTTTAACAACAACGTTTAAATCAGAAACACATATTTCTCGCCAGGAGCTGCAGTGACAACTTCAGATGTAGTGGTCCCTGTTAAGACATATTAAGCATAAATTAGATTAAACATAAAGGTGCAAAGATTTAGTGAATAATAAAATATATATATATATTATTTACATTACCTGTTATGTCCACAGTAAATTCTGTTCTTTTTTTCACAAACAATCTGAACTGTTCTGTCACTGCTGTTGTAGTGTAGCTGGATGTGAAGCTCTGACTCTGATCGCAGGAGTCTTCAGGAAGCTCTTGTTTTCTGATTGTTGACTCTTTATTACTCTCAGTGTATTGAATCATAATTTTTCTTTAGAATGCTTCATTCGGTGAGCTGCAGAGAGACACTTCAGGTGAAAGTGAATTCCTTCTCTACAGATCCAGTCACTTCATCACAGCTTACACTGACATCTAAAAAGAAAAAAAACAATGTACAGTATATCATATAATACAGTAACTGAATATGTGTTTTTTTTGACATGCAGATTTAATATAAAGTGTCACGAGTTATCCATGACTCTTTCTTTAGAGAATATATTCATAAATAAAATTTTGTGGTTTAAATTTAGAGTTCGATTGCTAGATCTTTAGTCAGACTAAACACCAAAATGTATTTTTTAGCACAAAGGTAATACTGTTTTTTTTTTTTTTTTTTTTTTTTTGTAAGAGAGTCACAGGTTTTCTATATCTATGAATCAGCTTTGACCATATTCTCACACACAATTTCTCACACCCTCTTTTCAAAGAAAGTTTATTCTTGTTATACAGCATTCATTGCTAATAGACTCTTCTAATGCATCTTACTTACATTTGACCAAGGCTGTAAAAGGGCATTGCATAGGCAATGTAAAACATTTGCTGAATATAAATAAACCACACCATATATTAATGATTGTCCAGTAGTTATTGATTAGTAACTATAAAGGTAATTATTTCCCGTCCAGAAAGAGCAATTGTTCACCCACGGACTGTGTGTCTTCGCCATCTGAGTTCATTCTGCTCTGACTCTTTGCTGAAACTAACATGCACATTAAATGATAATGACGGCTAGTGAGTGTCTAAGCATGCAAGTGCCCACACACAGCATTGAGTAGTGAACACACACTTGGAGAAGTGGGCAGTCTGCAGCTTCAGCGCCTGGGGAGTAATTAAAGTTTCAGTGCGTTGATCAAGTGCACCTCAGTCATGGTTAATGAGGTTGAAAGAGTACACCTTCCTACAATTGCTTTCCAGTTTTGACACTGACCTTCCCGTTACACGACCTTCAAATTACAAGCACAACTCTCTAATCATTAGGTCACGGCTGCCCCATAAATAAATGTTGGCATAAAAAAGGTGTGTTTGCTTTAACAGTGCTCGTTAATGTGAAAATCATTAATATGACTAATCAAATCAAAAAAGCCTGGGATTTACTGTTCACAGACTGTTTAGTTTGTGCATGACACGTGACCAAAGGGTAAAGGCAGTTTTGTTTCGTCTTCTTTGTAGAAATCACATTTTTTAGTAAAGCTGTTTTTGAAAGACATGCATTGTAAAAAACGCTTTATAAAGAAAACTGATAAACACTTATCCACCCATGAAAGAATCAGTTATTGCAAAATCTTTCCATCTTCAAAGGTAAACAGGTTTTTTATGGACTGGATCAACTCCAAATGCAACTTGAGTCATTGAACCACGTGAATGCACTTTATAAAAATGGTCATGGGAGATCTTCACTATCAAAACTGATATAGACACATTGATTCTTACAATAAAAAAATACGATAATTCACATGTTTGAAGAAGTTTACTTTGTCGATATTATTGATTTACAATTAATATTTACAAATGGTTTAACCAATAGTATTCTATTTCTTAATCTCTTCTATTAAAAAATCAGAATCACTTCCACACTCTCGAAAATGTGTAGAAAAATCATGACCTGATCTAGAGTAAATCGTATATATTTTATAGTATGTTACACCAGTGACCTGAAAGAGCCTGCTTATCAATGCAAAATCTTTTCCTCATCAAAGGCAAACATGTTTTTGATGCATTGCATCACCTGCATTGCAGGCACATGAACCATTAAACCATGTGTCAAAATATGAATGCAGTTTGTGTACAATTTTCCATCATGACTTATAGTATTAAAAAAACAATACAAGCATCCACCGTTGAGCCTCGAGCGAGGTGTTTTCCAATGCTTTAGGATCATTGTTTTGTCATTTATTAAAAGGTTCAGTTACATCTGTGTCCCACCCACCTTTTGTCTCTTGGGCTGAAACTCTTTGCGTCACGCGACAGGGAATCAATCCAAGTCATTCCTCAGTCGGATGATAAATCATAGTAAAAGTATGATAATTATAATCATAGTTTGAGCTCAAACCTCCAGCGAGAGTTCAGTGCATGAAGTAAAAGCTCTGAAAATGACCTACAAAAGATGATCTAACTTATAAAAAATAGTTTAATATAATGCACACAATGTGGAAATATTGGAAGCATCATTAAATGTCAAATGAATTTTTTTTTATTGATTCTAATATTAGGTTAAATCTTTCTTCTTTCAAGTTTAAACTCCGTAAGTGATTTTATCTAGTGTTGTTTTATTACCTACTAAAAACCAATAAATATCTTCACATGGGAAGTTTGGTGAGATTCATTATAGAAGAAAAAGAGGCTGTGTACAGAACATCTTAGAAGTGAACCACGTACAAAAAAAAAAAAAAAAAAAAAACGAGCGAAAGAATAAAGGCACTTCAAAGAAACAAAAAGTGAAACAAAACTGTGTATTGTTCCCTCCACTTTCAGTTTGTAACAATATCAGTTTTATCTTCACTTGAATATTAAACAGGCAGCAATCCTCCACCAAGAGTCTTTAAACAACACTCGATCAACAGCAAAATAATGCATACATTTATTTCAGAACAACACACATTAAAAATGTAGTTAGATACGATCTACATGTGATATTCATGCATTGCAACACTTCTATTATATTCATGACACATTAGCAGAAAACGGCTTTCAGACTATTGGACCATTTGCCAAAAATAACCAAATTGAATAAAAAATGGTTTGATTAACAGCATAGGAACTGTTCAAAATAATTAATAATCTTATTCTGGAATCCATAAAGTTTAGTGGAGTTTGGTTTGGGTTTGTAAATGATTGTCATGATGATGATGATGAAGATGATGAAGATGATTAAACCTCACAACCACAGGGATGTTGGAGATGCTTCTGGTGAGTAAACTGGGTTCATTTGTCCTAAGTAACCTGAAAAAATAATCAACAGTTATTTTAAATATATAACAACTGTTTTATAAATAAAAATAAAATAAGCTATAAATACAGAGTAGCTTTTTCATTAGAGAAGCTATTCATTTTTTTTATTTTGTATATTATATTTATTGCGGTATTTTGTAAGCTATTCTTAAATAAAAACACAGATTTTCAGTAGGAATTAATTTCTATCCAAGTCAGATATTTTATTTATTATTAATGTTAACTTCAGAACACACACACACACACACACACACACACACACAAGCACACACACAAAGTTATTTCTCACCCGCTTTCTGTGTGTCTTTAATGCTCTCACTGTTTGCTGTTCACACAAAACTTTCAACATGATTTCACTTTTTGGAGAGTTACTGATGGCGATACCTTTTTTGACCAGACGTTGGTGCTGTCCTATGGAGTCAAAATAGGGCCATATATATCTGCAAAATAAAACAATGTTTTGCAAACAAAAAATATGTTTTGCAAACAAAAAATATGTTTTGCAAAATATACTGTCCCCTTGCCATAATGGTGATGACAGACCAAACGTTATTGCAATACTTAAAATATAGTCTAAATATTGGATAACTTCTTCATCTGGCTCTTAAAATGTATTATTGATCATGGATATTTGACAGTAACAAGGTCGATCCAGTTGATGCTCGTTCAGACTGTCTGTGTGTGAGACAATGTCGTGAGGAAATCAAAACAAATAACACAACTGTACACAGAAAAACTTAATCTGGCATCTATAGCTTTTAAATTTATAACATACATGACAAGACCAAGAGAGAGCAGTAGGCCTAAACTTTCCCTGAAATCATGATTGCATCACTTCTAAATGCACACTGAGATTTACGATACACAGGCAACTTTTTTGAGCAATTGTTTTTTGGGCAATGTTGCTTGGGCACTTTCCCATTGAGAATTGGTAGTAAATATCTACCTGGATACTTTAGATCGGGCGTGGGCCCTGTGTCTCACCTGGTTGCCTGTTGACAGCATCACTGCCCAAAGTTGCCCTGCAAAATTCTCATAAAGTTGTCGTTAAGCAATTATCAAAATATGATTGCAGTTAGTTAGAATTTTCCATCAGTATAAGCCACCACCGTTAAAGCTTAAGCAATGGGTTTCAAATGTTGCTTTAGGGTAAGTTTCACTCTTATAAGCATGCATTTAAAATAGTTTTGAAATCATTGCTTTTGTAATGCAGTATATATACAGAAATAGATCAAGAACTCAAGAATTAAACTGTGTCAGAACATATTAATCTTGATAATGTCATATAATTTTAATAGAAAGGTATGTAACAAAACATGGTCATGTCAAAGTGTCAAATCACATTTTTGGTCCCAAACCTTTAATCAGTTTTACTGGTAGTCCGCCGTATGAAGACTTTTTCTGTATAATACCTGTATGTCACAGTTTACTTTATACTTTGTTATCCTAACTTGCATAAATTAAATATATCAAAAATTATATCTGGTGTCTGAATAGTTTTTGGTTTGACTGTATATACTATATATGTCAAAAACTTTTTAACTTTTATGAGGAAAATATTTAGCATTATTAAGCAGGTTATATACAGTGGTGTGAAAAAGTGTTGGCCCCCCTACTGATTCCTCTTTTTTTTTTTTTTTTTCATGTTTGTCACATTTCAATGTTTCAGATCATCAAACCAATTTAAATATTAGTCAAAGATAACACAAGTAAACAACATGCAGTTTTTAAATGAAGGTTTTTATTATTAAGGGAAAACAAAATCCCAAACTACATGGCCCTGTGTGAAGAAGTGTTTGCCCTTCATTAAAACTGTGTTTTATCACACCTGAGTTCATCCACATCCAGGCCTGATTTAATAAACGATCTCATAAAGAGGACCTGCCTGACAAAGTGAAGTAGAGCAAAAGATCCTCAAAAGCTAGACATCATGCCGAAACAAATGAGAAAGAAATTCATTTTAATTTTTTTAACTTTTGGGAAAAGACTAAAGTTTTTGGAAGGTGTATGTCCCATTACGTCTGGTGTAAAAGTATTTCAGAAAAAGAACATCATACCAATGTTGGTAGTTTTGTGGTCTGGAGCTATTTTGCTTCTTAAAGCTGCAGTCGGTAACTTTTGATGCTCTAGCGGTTAATAAACAGAACTGCTTGCATCTTGCGGAAGAACATTGTAGCCGGAACTACTTCTTTCTGTTTATGTCTATGAAGAATCACAAAGGTACTGGATTACTCCGCCGCGGTATCCCCGAAGCATTCTAAAATAGTCCGAATATAAACACTTATTATAGGTGCACCCTAGTGATTCAGGACAAGCTAAAAACACGGTTTGGAAAATGGATTCATGGTGTACTCGCTTATTATATACATTTTTCTACATTTTGAACACAAACAAAGTTACGGACCACAGCTCTGATTGGTTGTTTCTTACCGGGAGCGATGTATTTCTGCAAATGGCAATAGGACACTGGGAGGAGCCAGAGGAGCTTGATTTTTTCACAGATTATCTGTCTCATATTCTACTGTCAGGACATAATGACAGGTTTAACAAATATATTTTTACAAAAGTTACCTACTGCAGTTTTAAGAACCTGGGAGACTTGCTGTGATAAATGGAACCATGAAATCTGCTGTTTACCAAAAGATAATCTGAAACATTGAAGTGTGACAAACATGCAAAAAAATAAGAAATCACTCCACTGTGTCTGTATATATATATATATATATATATATATATATATATATATATATATATATATATATATATATATATATATATTAGTAGTAGTAATTTTACACAAATGACCTGAGAGAACCTGGTTAATAATTCTAAATCATTTTCTTTTGGTAAACCAGTAAGTTTCTGATGCATCGAATCACCTCAGCAAGCACAGGAGTCAAAATATCAATTAGGTTTGTGTAATATTTTCCATCATGACTACAAGCCTCCACCGTTGAGCCTCGAGCGAGGTGTTTTCCCATGTTGCTTTAGGGTGCTCTCTCTGTAATAACCACACATTAAAAAACACTTTGGAATCATTGTTTCGTCATTTAGTAAAAGGTTCAATTACATGTGTCTGTGTCCCACCCACCTTTTCCACTTTGTTTGTCTCTTGGGCTTAAACTCTTTGCGTCACGCGACAGGGAATCAATCCAAGTCATTTCTCAGTCGGATGATAAATCATAGTAAAAGTATGATAATTATAATCATAATTTGAGCTCAAGCCTGCAGTGAGAGTTCAGTGCATGAAGTAAAAGCTCTGAAAATGACCTACAAATGATGAATATTATAAAAAGTGGTTTAATATAATGCACACAACGTGGAAATATTGGAAGCATCATTAAATGTCAAATGATTTTTTTTTTTAATTGATTCTGATATCTTTCTTCTAAATTTAAACTCTGTGAGTGATTTTATCTAGTGTTGTTTTATCACCTATTAAAACCCAATAAATATCTTCACATGGTGAGATTCATTATAGAAGAAAAAGAGGCTGTGTACAGAACATTTTAGAAGTGAACCACATACAAAAGACCAAGACTATAGTGAAAGAAGAAAGAAACTTCAAAGAAAGTGTATTGTTTCCTTCACTTTCAGTTTATAACAATATCAGTTTTACCTTCACTTGAATATTAAACAGGCAGCAATCCTCCACCAAGAGTCTTTAAACAACGCTCGATCGACAGCAAAATAATGCATACATTTATTTCAGAACAACACACAAGATGCACATTCAGGTGCTTTTAAAAAATATAGTTACATATGATCTACAGCCAAATGTAATTAAAAATGGTTTAATTTCCAACATAGGAATTGTTCATAATAATTACAAACAATACAAGCGGATTTATTTTCAGCTGGAGTGAAATGGACCATTGCTGCTGCTCGTGATCTTCAGTGGTTTTGTGAGTAATGCATCTTTGTTTGTTGTGGACTCAAATGAGTGAGATTGAGACTGAGTTGATCACTTGTTAAACCAATAAAACATGCTGGATAAAACCATACTGTTCACACTATTAGAAAACTGCATGTGCAGAATATAAAAATAAATATTTTTTGTATGATATTCATATTGGTCAGAAGACAATATTGTTTTCATTGTCTGGACACGCTCTCTGCTGGTAGACGAATGCATTTCAACACTAACATTATATTCCTCTGACACCAGAACAGACTTCATACCATTCATTAGATTTGCACCATTTTCACTGGTATTACTTACTCTTCACTTATGAAAAAAGAGATTTCAAACTATTTTTAGAGCATCATGACTAATAATTTAGTAAATACAATTAAAATGCTAATATAAAAGGTCAATGCAATGCATATGCAATGCAGCTATGATGCACAAAAATGCTTAAAGCTTAAAAGTTTACACAATATTTACTTTACACAATATTTACAAATGATTGCCGCAATGATGATGATGATGCAACGGGTTACATCAGTGATTACGATGGCATCAGTTCCAAAACCTGATTGATATGTTTTATAAATAATTTAAGAATCTCTTTAGGAGAATTCAAATGCTCTTACAACATCATTTAGTTTATAAAACAACTGGAGAATATTTGATCCTGTACTTGACTTCTCAATAGACTGACATTTAAACATACTATGCCACTATTTGGAAACTCATCCATAATAAATAACACTTTAGATATTGCAATGCAGAGAGATGCTTCTTTCCCCCACAGATCCAGTCGTATCATCACAGCTTACACTCAAATCTGAAAAATAACAATGTTTATTAAATATAATACAGCAGCACAACAATAATAAAGATGCCTGTCATTATTAAAAAATTCAAGATATGTTATCCTAACATATCCAGACTTTTGTCCTTGTCAATATCGCTGCACATTTTAGATGTGTCCCTAATTAAACACAGCTTATTCAAAACAGACATGAAATACAACACTGATGGAAAGTTGATTATTGCATGCATAAGCATTGGATGTTTGCTTTTTCTAATGGCTTAAGTGCATTGACTAATCACAGTGAAAATGACTTTTAAAATCTAAAACAATCAAGAAGTTCAGACGGGACGTTTGGTGCGTTTCATAATTCTTTGTTATTTATTTCTGTATTATTCTAGGCCATCATAAAGAGAGGCTGTACAAACACGGTCCTTACAGAACTTTATACAAGCGAACCACATATGAAAGACAGGATCAAAGTCAAAGAATAAAGAAAGTCAACTAAATTGAGTGTTTCCTTCACTTTCAGTCATTAACATCAGTTTTTTCCTTGTTTACATTATAACTAATAGGAAGCAAACCTCCACCAAGAGACATCGATCGACACTTGATCAATGACAAAACGAGGCCTAGAATCACCTCAGAACAAGACACAAGATGCAAATGAGAGCAGAACAATTTCATGCCGTTTATGTACATTCAGGAGCTGCTTAATTAAAAATATAGTTTCATACGATAATCATATTGGTCGAAGAAGAATTGACTGAATTAATCATAGCAGGACACGACAGACGCTCATCAGCAGTCAGTCAGACATGATGTGTGTGTGTGTGTGTGTGTGTGTGTGTGTGTGTGTGTGTGTGTGTGTGTGTGTGTGTGTGTGTGTGTGTATTGAGCAGTATATCGACACACCGCATGTGTGACAGACACTGGACATTACATCAACATTAAACATGAAAAATGACATAAATGTGTACAAACACCCACAAACCGAACAAGGCATCACTGGACCATTCCACTTTAATCTCTGGTTTCGTATGTTTGGCTGAAGACAGCGCTCTCTGCTGGTAGACGAATGCATGGCAACTACATTATATTCAAATGACACCTGAGCAGAGAATGGCTTTCTGGTTTTATATTCACCTAAAATCAGAACAAGACTATTCAACATCATGCTCTCTGGATATACAGCGCTGTATTGATAAGGTGGACTATATTAGAGGAACAACAGCAGATTTGAGTAAAGAAATTTAAACTCACAAAACACTTATAGGTCGTGATTTCACACCAAAATCAACACGAAAAGTATTTTAGTTAAAGATTTCAGGACCACACATGCATTGCAGCAATGGGATATTAAATATGTGCTTCATTGTCATGGGAAAATAATGTCTAATGTCACAATGTCAATATTGCAAATAAATAAATAAATGGTCTTAAAAAATAGGTAAAGATATTCAAGCCCATTTTAGGACAATTCGATAATGATAACAACAACAAAAACAACAATAATAATAATAATAATAATAATGCATTTGAATTAAAGTGCCATTAAATAATATAAACACAAATAATGGTCCTTAAAATGGGCTTCATTAACTGTACTTGAAAGTTTATTTATTTATTTAGATTTAATATTTATATTTATTTATATTTATATTATTTATTGTATATTATTATTGTAGTTTATTATTGTTTTTTTATTTTAAATAATGCCAATTTCAATAAAAAGTAGTTGTATTACAGTTTGTCAGTCTACATTAAATAGAAACTAAAGAGCCTAAAATGATGGGAATTGCAAAATAAATTGTGCTTAATTGTCATGAAAATAATGTCAATATAAAAAAATGGTCCCAAAAATTAATATCTTTTCCTTTTAATTTTGGAGTGAAATGTGACTTGGATGTGTTTTCTTGTGATATTCACCGATATAACGTCATAAAGTTCCTAAACAGACATTATTTTATCTTGTATTTACTATCTGCACTTCAGACTCACTGTAGCACTAACATGATGTCACTTTCTCCTCAAGTCACGACGCTCGGAGAGTTTGAGGAAATGTTATTTTACACCATATTTACTCACGAAAAACAGCACATGATTAACTGCAAAAGGAAAAAAAACAATGCTTGAGATTGAAATGCGATGCCCATCACCATGGTGAAAATCATGGTACATTCAACGGTTTCAAGCTCGAAATCATCATGAGCCGTGTCATTAAACATCCACATGTGCGTCGATCACACACACACAGGCCTGTGCTGAATATTGCATGTGGCAGTTTTGCTTTCGACAAACCACATTCATTATAAGATTTAAAACATTCCTTAAATAGGTGATATATTTTGTGCATACACATCCTCTCTCTCTCTCATCGATTACATAAGAAAGCAATACGTGAAAGCAATGCGTCTTAAACACTGACTAACTGCATTTAACAAGAAAAGATGACATTCAGTTGTGCTGCGTGGGGAACAGGTTCGTTTGACTCATGAACTACACGCTGCCAGCCTCCTACCGACTTCAGCTTCTGTTGAACCGAACAAACACGAACGATTGTCACTAGTCAGCCATGCCATACACAGCAGACGACATTCAGCCAAGAGAATAATGCAGAAAGACAAGGACGAGAAGCTAAAATAGAGCATATTCAAAGAATTAACTATACAGAAACAGATACGCGTCTCGCTTCACTGCAGAAATCATTTTCTCATACTGTTTTTCACTGTCTTTCACTAAAATACATAAACATCCCTAAAATATACTTTTGCATATTCCGCTCTAAGAGAAAACATCTTGGATTTTGCAAACTTAATATTTAAGTTTATCTAGCTACATTTAGTGAGGTTTTCTGCCTAAAAACTATTGGGGGAAAAAAATACAGTTTGCCAATCGAACTTAGTTTATTTGTTTATTAAAAAGTCTAACAATTTAGTGAGATTTCGGCTTAAAAACTAGAACAAAAAATCTAATTTTAAGGATGTTTAAATATTTTTTTTTTTCAGAAAAAAGATAAAATACTGACTTGAGAAAATGTGTTTTGCAGTGTGATAATGCTTCGTGTTCAGTGCAAAAGACGTTTTAGGGGCAAAACGGGGTTTTGCGGCGCAAATGGACGGTGTATTTAGTGACTATGATGTCCCTGTGCATTATTGTACAAATACAAACAGCTAATGCTGAGAACAACATGAAGAAATAACTAATTGCATACAGGCTAGTCAGTCTTCTGCTTGTCTGCTGCTCCTAAACACCACACGAAATCAGACACCCTTATGACACACAACAAGAATTGTGTTCCACCGTGCGAAAAACACACATCCCAGACGTCCAGTGTTCGTACTTCACCTCACCATTTTGAGCAGAATTGATGAATTTTAATATGCATTGTGAACAAATTGGTTGTTTCGAGAAATGCAAAAACGGAAGATTTTCCGACACAATCATATCTTAAAGGTTCGAAGACGTTTAGGCCCAGATTTGACTTGGTAGTGTGCGATGAAATGGCTTCGGGCGAGAAGTCGCAGAAGAAACCCGAGAACTAGAAGGCAAATGAAGGTATGCGTTTCATATTTACGTTCCCAGTCGCATCCTCCCGTCCAGATCCCATAGCACCTTGTGTTGTGACATCACCCAGCCATCAGCCAATCACAGAGTCAGATTCAGTCGGAATCAACACCCTGATGGCACACACAGGAAAGAGAGAGACCTCACTTCCTCTCCAGTACAGCGAGCTTCCTGTGGGTGGCGGCGGCGGCTTCACTTGCGGACGGCCTGCCTGTAGCTGTGTCTCTGGCCCTGACCGCGGGAGCAGCTGTTGTTTCCGTTGCCGGACGGTTCTTGTGCGCCGGCGGCGGTGCTTTGGCTCGCTCCGTCTCTGGTGCTGCAGGTCAAACTGCTGTCCTGAAGCGTCGGGCTGGACTGAGCTCTCTGTAGCGCACCTTCCTCCAGGAGCATGGCTTCAAACACTGACAGATCATCGTCTTCGCAGCGCTGCTTCGCCCGCAGGAGCATGCTGTACGTCTCATAGCGCGTTTTCTACAAGATGAAGATGTTTTATTAACTCGATCACAATGCATTCACCCTCAGGTCATTCAAGATGTAGATGAGTTTGTTTCTTCATCAGGTTCAGAGAAATGTAGCATTGCATCAGTGTCTCAGCAATGGATTGCTCTGTAGTGAATGGGTGCCGTCAGAATGAAAGCTGATAAAAACATTACAAGTAATTCACACCACTTCAGACCAGCAATTAATGTCTTGAGAAGCCAAAAGTTGTGTTTTTAAGAAACAAATCTATCATTAAAGTGAAAAAAAGTAGTCCCTTCTGAATCAAGAGAGAAATCTGCACAGATTTTACAAGACAAAACAAATATTAGTGAACTAATTTTAAAGTGAGAGGACAACAGTAAATGCAATTTTTCATTGAAGGAAGTGTTATCATGGACTTGTGTTTTAGCCGGAAGCTGCTGGAATTCCTTAATGATGGATTTGTTTCTGACAGACACACAGCTTTTCTCTTCATAAGACATTAACTTAAGTGGCATGGATTATTGTGATGTTTTTATCAGCTGTTTGGAATCTTGTTCTGACGGCACCCATTCACTGCAGAGGATCTGTTGATGAGCAAGTGACGGAATGCTACATTGCTCCAAACCTGATGAAGAAACAATCTCATCTTTATCTTGGAAGTAGATGTAGAGTTGATTAAAAGCGACAAAGACATTTATAATGTTTCCACGAAAATATGAAGCAGCTGTTTTTAACACTGACGATAATCAGAAATGTTTCTGGATCAAATCAGCATATTACAATGATTTCTGAAGATCATGTGACACTGAAGACTGGAGTAATGATGAACCCAAACTTTTGAAGGATAGCGTATATATATATATATTTACCTCAAACTCCAGATACTCCTCTCTCAGCCGGTACTCCTCAAGTTCACGACCTTTCACCTTTCTGTCAGGCGGATAAGAGTGCAGTTGTGCAAGCTCGGTGGAGATGGAGCGAAACCGAGCTTCATGAGCCTGTGCCTGCTCCTCCTACACACACACACACACACACACACACACACACACATTACATGCACAGTCACTCTTATGAAACATAACAAGCCTCCTTGCTCTCTACAGCCTACATAGGCAGCTGTCTTTTAAGGAAGCATCCTAAAATAAGTGATGCATGTCATGCAAATGGACATCATGTAAACAGTTAAAATAATTATTAACATTATTAACTAATTATTTTAGAAAATAATTACATTTTGCAATAAGGTTTCTTTTGTTAAAATTAAGTATCTGTATTAGTTAAGATGCACTAACAATAAAAATACTTCTACAGCATGAATTCATCATAGTTAAGGTTAATTAATCTCATTAATGCTGGTAATTTAAGTTTATTCATATAGATTATTACTATATTCATCATATTATTTATTATTATAGGACTTTATTAAAAGTATGAAGACTAATAACGAAAACATTAGTGATAACTTATGCAAATCAGCTGATTTGACCTGCGACAGCTTGGAGGCGGAGCCTGGCAGCAGCGGTCGACTGAATTTCTTCTGTGATCCAATGGCAGCAGGGAGGGGCGGGGCTGAAAACATGGCCGCCACCGTGTTGATGCGTGTGATCCCAAGACTGCATTTGTTCAGCATTCCTACACGAATGAATCAAATCCAGATTACAACACTAGTGGCAGATCAGATCTCTGTGTGGAGCACTGGCTGCTCTCAGACAAAAATATCACTGGATTATTACAATCAATGGCACATTTAATGTAAACTGATATTTCTTACTGACACACTAGCTACAGCAAAAGATAGAAATAACTGACTTAAAACCATTTTTTTTTATCTGGGTGAAAATACTAGTGTGCTAATAATTTTAGTGATGGACATTTAAATGAAAAACAAACAAAAACAAAATTAATATTATATATATATATAATATATATATATTATATATATATATATATATATATATATATATATATATATATTGCAGTAAAGCAGCAGATGAATTGGTTTTATAAGCAGACACACACACACACACAATTTTCCAAAACAAACATTGAGGGCTGAAACTGGGACAAACTTCAACTAGAACAGAGCGAGTTCTCCAGGGGAACACACACACACACACACACACACACACACACACACACACAGAGAGAGAGCCTCATGCTGTACAGATGATCTATGCAGTCGTTTTTTTCCAGTTAAAGCTTAATTTTAGTTTTTTTTTTTTTGTGAAGCATATGCACATGTGGTTAGCAAGCAATTTTCACGGACTGTTGACACAGACTTGCAATATTAATACTGATTCATCTACTAAGATCATTTTGCAATGCTATCAGGTTATCATAATTAAAACTAATATATAAAAAATAAACTGTTTTGCTCCTTGAAATAAAATAACCTTTGACAAATTAAAATATAAACACTTTAAATACAGTATAAACACTATAATAAACTGTTATTATATCAGTAGTGTCAAAGCAACATTTCTGCTTTTCATTTAGTTTAAATCGATGTACTAAATAATACTTAAAAAAAATAAACGAAAACAAAAACACAAGAACACTTAAAAATGTAACTAAAACTTTAATGAACTGAAATAAAAATAAAGACAAAAATGATAAAAACAGACACAAAATGACAAACTAAACAAAAATTTGAATATAACTGAATTATAAATATTTAAATATATATATAAATATAAAAATTGTAAAAACTTGCAGCAAAATGACTAAAACTTTAACCTAAATTAAAATGAAAAACTAAATATAAAAATAAAAAATATGAATAAAATAATAATAATAGTAGTAGTAGTAGTATCTCACAATGTATTTCCATATTAAGCAGAATATTCAATCAGAACATAATAAAAGGTAGGATGAGACTTGGTTTTATTGGATGTTGAAGTGATTGTGATGTCTCCAGATGAGAAGAGGTCAGAGGGAAGCCGATGAAAAATATGCTCAAATGGCTTCAAATGAAAATGGAAAAATCATTCTATAATAAGTTGAAATATTAGATCCGGACTGTGTCATGTTTCTGTGTGTGTGCACTCACGGGGCCTGAAAGAGGTAGACTCTCCAGTCCGCGGTCCGGAGGTAAAACACGTTCGGACGTTTGCTGTAGTCTGTGGCTCTGATGGCCAGCGAATGATGAATAGACACCGCATTCTTCAAATCCTCATCTGATAACGGTTTATCCGGCCGATACTCGCCCTGGAAACACGATTATCCAGTTATTATTCAAAACATGCATGCTTTCTCATAATTACTGATATATTGATTGGCATTCTACATATTTCTACCATCAAACTGTTTATATACAAAAACTAAATTTGGATATATTTCAAATACAGGCAAATATATATTATTAGTTTGAAAGGCACAAAAATCTCTTTAAAAAACTTTGAAGTAATGGTGACAGAAGACTAATATTGTCAAGACACAAAAGTGCTGTTTTTGTTCTGGAAGTCAAGAGAAACATCAAAAACTGCTTCATGTACTGCTGTATATCAAACACACACACACACACACACACCACACACACACCTGCACCGATTGAACTGATTAAATCAATTATATATAATTATTAAATGTCAGCAGAATGAAAAAAACCTACAATGTAATGTCAACATGGATGCATAATAACAGCATGCAATACATGCATTGTTTCCTGTAAAATAATGTGAAATATGCCTTAGAGCTAAAAACACAATAAAACACCAAAATCAAATGCACCTTGAGAATGTAGCAAACAACAATAAACAAATAAATCAATGGTGAAGTAATTGAAAAGGTTGAGACATTGCAATAAATAAATAATAAAGGAAATAAAATGAAAAGTAGCTTTGGAAGGAAGGAAGGAAGGAAGGAAGGAAGGAAAAGAAAGACTTACTTTCTGCAGGTAAAGGATGAGTCCCTTAAGAACAGCATAAAATGCTTTCCATCCTCTTTTTCCACGAGGTGCTGCATTACACATGAAAAATACAAAACACAACACAGATGAAAGGGCACTGGATCAAATATCAGTACATCAGTCTAGACTAATTAATACATTTTCATTGGTAGGCATATTTTGCATCTATTTGTAAATTATATTATTTGCATTTTGTGACCCTGTATGTTATTGTTCAACAACATTAAACTATACATATATAACATATGTTTCCTCTGTCTTGAGTCTCTGGGGTACCGTATTTTCCGGACTACAAGTCGCACTTTTTTTCATAGTTTGGCTGGTCCTGCGACTTATTTATCAAAATTAATTTGACATGAACCAAGAGAAATGAACTAAGAGCCAAGAACCAAAAGAAAACATTACCGTCTCCAGCCACGAGAGGGCGCTCTATGCTGCTCAGTGTAGACTACAGCGCCCTCTCGTGGCTGGAGACGGTAAGGTTTAAATAAATGCGAATTATAGTCCAGTGCGACTTATATATGTGTTTTTCCTCATCATGACCTATTTTTGGACTGATGGGACTTATACTCAGGTGCGACTTATAGTCCGAAAAATACGGTATATTTGTAACAATATCCAACAATACATTGTAGGAGTCAAAATTATAGATTTTTTTCTTTTATGCCAAAAATCATTAGGTTATTAAGTAAAGATCATGTTCCATGAAGATAAGTAAATTCCCTACCATAAATATATCAAAACTTAATTTTGGATTAGTAATATACATGCT
>NW_020524827.1:0-32110 GCF_003368295.1 Carassius auratus | reverse complement strand
ATGTTGCAATCCTAGACTGTTTGTATTTGTGTCCACTAACATTTGAATTTATACTGATCAGCACCTTCAATGAAGAAGTCTGCTGATACAAAAGCTACCCCTATAAAAGGTATTGTATGACAACGGAGGACAGAGAAGAATATAAGTCAGTGTGTGTTTTGTGTGGAGCTGTGTGTATATGTGCTTTGAGCATTTACACTTACTGTGTTTTCTCTGAAGCTTTAATAATGTGGCATTCAGTCATTCAGGGCGCATTGCTGAATCTGTTCCTGTTGCAAAACAACAAATCTTCTGCAATAATTAAAGCATAGCTTTTCTCTGTGTATTGCAAAATGCTCATGGGTTTCACTGGCAAGCCAAAATATAACCTCACACTTCCTTCCATCCACACGTGTGTTGCTTCATGGCCCAGCGGGCCATCAGATAAAGCTTGTGGTTGTATACATATCGCTTCTGCCTTGCAAAACACACTCTTATCCTCACATGTATACACAGCCACAACAAAGTCACATACCATTCCTGTCATGTTTGTCCAAGACACTGGCAAACACTCCCAGCATTCCATCTTTTCCTTGTAAGTGGGTTCATGTTGAATTGAAAATTCATGTGTGCATGCTGTGTTTGGTCTACGGCTGGAAATGGAGTTCAGTGATAGGTTGGTGTATGTGTCAATCACACCTTTATTTCAGATAAAGATGATGATGTCACCGCCAGCACTCCATCACCTCCACCTCCAGCAGGTTGGTAACCATGACGACCCCTCCTCATCAAAACACTGTTTACACTTTTGAACTAATGTTGTTGCTATCAAAAAAAAAGTATGCTTTTGAAATTCAAAATGCAAATACTTTGGGAGTATTTCAATAAAACCAAATGAAGACTGGACTAATTAAAGAGTAATATTTACGGCTCCAGATGAAACTCGCAAAGGAAAGTATGTGCAAAAACACATGCACTCCATGTTTGTGATTTTTGCCTGATTCCTACAAGCATTTAGACCCTTTATATAATATATCATCATATCTATATAAAGGGAGGGATACAGTGTATACAGTATTTATACACATAATGCTTGTACAGAAATGCATATTTCATATTTTTGCATATAATACATGTTTTGTATTGTAAATTTAAAGTAAAATAAAAAAAAAACTTAAAATTGAGGAAAAAAGGGAATTAAAGGAAAAAAATTCATTAATTACTTGCAGCAATTTCTTAAATTGAACTTTTCATAATTAACTTGTTTTAGGTCAGTAAACAGCCCTTCACTTGGCTAAAACAGATACTCATAATACATAATATTTTGTTTTCTTTCAACAGAGGATGGCAGCACTCCCAAGAAACTTTCTATTGACCTCCCTAGTAAGAGTCTTTCACTAATGAATGCCCCCTCTTACTTTCTACCCAGAGATATGTTTATTTTTAGACTATATGTGAATATTAATTTGTGCAAAACAGGTTGAAGATGAATACAGTTATTTACAGTAGAGCCTTGCCCTTTCAATTTACATTTACATCCAGTGTAACGCTCTCCAACACAAAATTCCTAATAATTCCATCATTTATTTCACCATAAAATATTTGCAGCGTTGCGATAACATTATAATACAGTAGTTTTTAGAATATTCTAACATACATTTATCATATTTTAGAAAGAAAGACAGACTTTATATCTTAAGTAATTCAAATTAGGCTAACAATTGTACTGTATGTAAATATAGAAATATTCGAAGCACAAAGTTTCCTGAAAAGACAACTGAACTTGTATGGAACGACGCATCCACTGCGTCATATTCCCAAAATAGAGTGCCATTAACAATCTGTTCCTGATTTCTGTACATGTTTTATATGTGGAATTGTGTGCCATTGTGTGTTACAGTGTGTTGGCCGCAATGGACTTTACAGTAATATTTCTTATAATATGCTGTAAATTTGTCTCTGTCTCTGTTTAGATGATAGCGACCCTGAGTCAACCAGGGGGAGGAAAGACTCAGGTAATTCTATAACTACTGTAGATGCATTAACTGATCCCTAGAAGCCACAAACACTTTCTGCAACAGGAATACGTTTAGTGATAAGACGCTTTCTAGTGCCTAATTTTCCCACAATGGACAGCCAAATGATACCTGCACATGTGTACATTTGGCCAGAGCGGTGTCGTAATCCCAAACCCCACCCTGAAAGAAACTTGAGGGGTTTTGGAGATCATCTGCCACCCTCCATGGGAAAATGAATGGCACGGGTCATAATACAATATTATTTGGTGAAGATTTAATCTCATCATTGATCATTGACTAAAAGCATCTGTGAAATCTCACTGAGCGATCTGAATATTTTCCGAAATGTTTTTGCTACACAATGCATATTTTCATATGTTAACCGATTCTCTCTTTTCCCTCTTAAAGGTCATTGTTCAGTGTCTTATATGCTTTCCATGTTGCTTTGTGGCGGCAATGTGTGTTTGTTGAGTACTTGTGTGCGTGCGTGTCTGTTAAAACAACTGGATGATTGGAAGATACATGCATTTCAAATATTTTATAATAACTTTCATTAAGAAATTTGACGCATATAGAAATATGAATAGTTGAATGTGCACTACTGTTATTACCTATGAAGTATTACAATATGCTAATAAAAATGAAAGTTATTATAAAGTAACCAAAAATGTACGAGTGGGGTAAGAGTGTTCTGTTTCCTAATTGGTCAGTGTGGTCTCTGGGGGACGGCCAGCCTCCCGAGGAGCTCGACAAACAGATTGATACTCCGCCGCTCTCGATCCTGTTGATTGAAAAGCCTCAGAGTGGTTCCATCAATGTTGGTCAGTATTTGCAGCTTTTATTTCAGGCTCTCATGCACATCTTTTAGATCTCGCAGCATTTATTCAACGAAACCATTTATTATATTGTTTGAAAGGTGGAGACATCTCCTTCGTTGCTAAGGTGGAGGCCAAAGACTTGCTTCGTAAACCAACCATTAAGTGGTTCAAAGGCAAGTGGATGGATCTGGCTAGCAAGACTGGGAAGCATCTGCAGCTTAAAGAATCTTTCGATCGCTTCACCAAGGTGATCCCACTCAAAGAATGTGTAGTGTGGAGAAGCATTTGCATAACTTTCCTATTCTTCTATTAATGTTTGGGATTGATTTCCCCTCTGCTGTAGATCCACACCTTTGAGATGCACATTATAAAGGCGAAGGAGAACTATGCAGGGAATTACAGATGTGAGGTCACCTACAAAGACAAATTTGATAGCTGCTCTTTTGACCTGGAGGTCAAAGGTTTGTTTTCCGATTCAACACGACAGACACATAATCAAAGACACCAATGCTACCGTTCAAAAGTATGATTTTAAATGAAATTGATCAAAAGTGACTGTGGAGACTTAATACAAGTACCGACGGCTGAAAATCAGTTCTGCATCACAGGAGTAGATTACATTTAAAAAATAAATACAAATAGAAAAAAGCCATTTATTAAAAAATTGCACAACATTACTGTTTTTTACTCTATTTTATAATCAAATACATGCAGTCTTGGTGATCATAAGAGAAAAAAAAACATTTAAAAAAAGACAAAAACTTACTGAACGGTAGTGTACATTTTAATCTCTATGCTGTGTTTAATTTATTTATTTTCTATTTCTGCTATTTTTTCCCCAGAGGTCTCAGATGGTTCTCAAAACATTGACATCCGCTCAGCTTTCAAAAGAAGGTAAAGGGAGAGCATCCTCCCTGGAAATTATTTTTATTAAGAGAAATGTATAGCAATGTAAAAAAAAAAAAAATAGTGATAAAATCAACAGCAATAATAAATTATAATCTTACTTTATGGTATGAGATAATTTTTTTAATTCTCTGCATTATCAAGCATTTTATTTATTTATTTTATAGAAATTATGTTACGATTTCATTCAGAATGAAAAGTAGATCATACTTGATATTTGAAAATCTTAAAATATCACTTTCCAGGAGAAATGTTGCATCAAAATGCCAGAAGATCTTCTCAGTGAATGTTTACTCAATCAAACCAGGACTTCTGTTCCAGTAATCCTTAACAAACCGATGTACATAAACATGGTTTGTTGAAGGACTGGGTTACCAGAAAGTTCTCAGTTAACCATTTTGTCAAAAAATATTTACCACCAAATCCACCCGTCGTCCAAACCAATGTGTTGAACTGTTCAAAGGCCAACGCTTGCACCGGGAACTTCCACCCCAACAATGTGTCAGAAAGAAACGCAAACTATCCAAGCTCATACTGTTCTCCCAAAGTACCATTGGGAGAATCAGTCATGAGACCACTAGGAGCTTGTGCACAAATCAGTTCGCCCAACGCCAGTGCTATTGCATTCGGTCGTGAGGCGAAAGGCTCTTGTGTACACCTCAATCCTACATTCGTGCGGATGCAGAGATTGCAGGCTTTTGCGTTGTTCTTTTAGCATTGTTTGATTCTGATGTTTGTGACTTTTCTGATTCAGTTTCCATTAATCTCTTGTGAACAACAGCAGTGAAGGCCAAGACGATGCAGGCGAGCTTGACTTTAGTGGGCTTCTCAAACATAGGTGAGAACTCCAGTCTGGTCCCCCACTAGGACCAATTCTTTTTTATTTTTTGTCCTTTTTTATCTTAAGCCCTGACAGGGGTGTCTTTTTCTTCATACTCGATTTTACACTGTTGTTAAAATCCAACAGTATAAACGCTTTCTTAATAATATTTTTTATTGCAACAAGGCAACTACTCTTCTTTTAAAATGCATAAGACAGTATTTGTGTGCCATTATTATCAATAATAATACACACTTTGGCATATAAATAAGACTGCATAAATGTGTTGCAAACATAAATGAAATACTGGATTCACACACAGTATCTTCATATACACAATCTTCATTTTTGGGTTTTGCCTCTAGAAGCATCGTTTTTAATGAGGTTCTGCTTTGTTGTTAGTTAATATCAGAAGTTAAACTCCTGCATAATGGAAAAAAAAGAAATCTTGGCTTGTCTCTTTTCTTCTTCCCTACGCTTTCAGACAAGGCAGGTTAGTATCGTAGGTAATTAATCGATTAGAGGTTATCACCGGTAAGTAATATAATCCTCTAGCTTCCCAAGCATGACCTGAACGGGAACTGTATAAGCAAGAGTGTTGGCCTACTGTAGTCCGGTAACACTTTATTTAAAGACAGCGTTCATAAAAGATTCAGCAACGCTCTGAAATGATGGAAACAACCCTTCCAAGGTCAGAACCGGATGGAAAGGGAATGTTTTCCACTCATTTACGAGTTGTTGATGGACCACTTCTACATGAAGCTGTGAAATAGTGTTATCACTACTTTTGTTCATGGAATTTTGATTTATACTCGAGAAACAAGGCACACAACTGCAACCGCAAACTCTCAGTGTTCTTAATACTTGCCTGAACGACTGCAGATTTGAAACACACATTAAAACATGAAAATAATCATGTGACCTCCAGACATTCAGGGAAATGTCTGTGTAAGAAGAGGGCTGAATGACAAAAACTGATGATGACTAATTTAACCGTCTCACACCCTGATCATTAACGACTGTGATCATGTATAACACCAATATTCACTCCTAATAACAAACATTGACTTCTAACCCTAATATAAAAGAAAACAAATATATTGCAGATGTGTTTAGACAGGACTCCTGCAAAGAGATGGGTACAGTTTAAGCTATAGGACAGAGTCAATAGAATACTATTAATGAATGAAGAATAGTAATTAAGGCTGTCCATCAAATCTCTAACTATCTATCTATCTATCTATCTATCAATAATTATATTTTTTTGTCCATTGTTTTCATTGTTGGTTTATGTATATATGAATTAAGCACACCAACAATAAAACAAAATGCTTGTGTAATACTTGCATAATTCTGTACTCTAGACATGTTTTTATTGTTGGTTTATTTACTTTGTGCCACGTTAAGTTAGTTAAACCTTTAAAACACATTTTGAGACCTGTACGAAATTAATTTTATATAGACAGCCCTAATTATAAATCTTCCTAATCTAAACTACATTATAATGCACCCAAACAAACGTCACACTTCTCTTTTAGTAAATGATTTTAGTCTGTTGATCCATCATGAGCACGATCATGTTAACCACATGATAACAAACCCCCCCCCCCCCCCCAACCACCCCCAACCACCCTTTTTTTTACTGACCTTATCCTTTCCGAACATAGTTCAATTGAAAAGTAGTACAGGAGCCCTCACTAAATTCTGGTCCCCAGTCATAAACACACAACCATCCCTTCCTTGATCATTTCAACCCCTGTGTAGCTAAAAACTAGTGAAGCATCTCTCCCTGTAACAGGTTACCATGACATAGGCAGGTTATCCAGCCCATCTCTTTGTGTGACATGTCTTGAGGAACTAGATAAAAGGAAGAAAATAGTGGAACATTCATCATTCTCTTCTCATAGTAAAGCCTATGAACATTCCTACATAGTGATCTGGTTCCTCAACACATGACGGAGAACCCTAGCCATGACCTCTGACCTCTTACTGCTCTGTGATGTCAGGGAGCACAAGCAAGAGGAAGTTCCTGAGGTGGATGTGTGGGAGATTTTGAAAAACGCCCGACCGGATGAATATGAGAAGATTGCTTTCATGTATGGCATCACCGATCTCAGAGGCCTGCTGAAAAGACTGAAGAAAACCAAAAAGGAAGAGAAAAAGAGTGAAGGTGCTGATTTCAACTCTTTTAGATGTTTATTTTGCTTGATAAGTGTGCAGTATTCAGTTCACATTTGAAATGTATAATTCTTCAGTTGAAACGCTGTTAATCATCTGCACTGAATATTTGGCTTACAATCATTCTCAGGCCATGCTAGGATGTAGTTTTTTGTTTTTGTTTTTATCATAGCAGATTTGCAGAAATTTAGCATTACGTCACTTGCCCACAAATGGATCCTCTGCAGTGAATGGGTGATATCAGAATGAGAGTCCAAACAACTGATAAAAACATCACAATAATCATTAGATGCCAGTCTATCAATTAACAACTTGTGAAGTGAAAAACGGTGTGCTTGTAAGAAACAAAGGCATTAATTGATGGACTGGAGTTGGTTTATTTACTTGTGGATTATTGTGATTTTTTTTTTTTTTATTATAAGCTGTTTGGACTCTCATTTTGATGGCACCCATTCACTGCAGAGGATCCACTGTTGACCAAGTGATGTAATGCTAAATTTCTTAATCTGTTTTAATGAAGAAAAAATTAATCTACATCTTTGATGGCCTGAGGGTGCATTATCAGTCATTTTTCATTTATGGGTGAACTATTCCTTTAACTCTCCACTGCAGCATTTGCAAAGAGATTGGAACCTGCGTATCAGGTGGACAAAGGCGGAAAGATCCGGTTAGTTGTGGACCTTGCTGACCCGACCGTGGAGTTAAAATGGTACAAGAATGGACAAGAGATCCGCCCTACTCCAAAGTATGTCACCTCCTACAACTCCATTAAGAGACACGCTCTGTATAAACCAACCTGCTTAAACCCTTCATTTATTGTGTTCTTTAGCTTACTGGTCACAGGGGATGCAGAAATGACTCTGTTTGAATCAAACACACTTGCCACACACAACTGACCATCAGCATTTCATACCCGGCAAACACGCAACGTTCTTCAAACATTAATCTGTGCCATATGGGAACTTCCAGAAATGTTTAAAGGACGTTATGTGATTGAAGGCCAATGTGAAGCTCTTGAGCTACATTTGAAGTTTTAAATGTAGTGTACAGTGAATGATTAACAACAGGAAACTGTACAGGAAAAAGGCACCAACCCCCTCACAGGACTTTAACAGAGTTGCAAAAGCTGCCTGAAACGTGTACAATAAATGTATATTTACCTCTAATGCTCTGGAGAAATATGTCATGGTAATATTATTATAATACAATTTATTTTCTTAGAAAAAATAAACTTTACACAAAAATATTGTTTTGTTATCATTTGTAGCCTTGTAATAAATAACATTTTAAAACAAAATATTTTGCGATAATGTGTTTTAACCTGTTAACTGTCACTCACGTTTTTGAAGATAGACATGAATGTGCATGATACAAACCTAAATTTTTATAATTCATGACTGAAAACATTTTGTAACATGATTTTGATGTACCATTTACATGGTAATGCAATGTCTGATTTTAAAATGGGTTTTGAAGGATGAATTTTGAGATTTTATGTTTTCAAGTGATATATAACTTCTGATGATTTCTAAAAAGTGATAGAGAAAAAGGCAACGAGGAAATCTTTTTTTTAAACAAAGGTAAAAGCTCCTTTTGTAATGTAGATTTCTGAGGGTGCACTCTTGTCATAAATTCATCTATTACTTTTCCTACATAATTTTTAACAAAAAATATTGGTAAAATATATATTTGGGAGTCTTAGACCTTTCCAACGATATATAGTTTGTCAAGATTAGATTAGATTTGATTGTAATATAGTATAGTCAACGTAGGCATCCCGTATACGGGACGGGGTGACATTTAACAGGTTAAAATAATTTATCAAAAGAACTAAAACACACTTTTTATCTTATTTTTAAGACAACGTTTAATGCTAAGGAGTAAATAAAGTGTTTAATTTCTGTAACAGTATTCATGTTGCTTAATTTATTAATAATTGTAAAAGTTATTTGAAAATGAAGGAAAAGCATATGAACCCTCTTCTCAATGGTTCTTCAGAGCAACTAAATTAAAGCCATTTGGGTGGTCGGTGCAGTTTTTCTGGTTGCTTATCTTCAATGATGTCTATCCCAGTGTTCCCTGCTTTTTGGAGGACTCTCTCTTTTTCTTCTTCCTACTTTACTCTCTCTCTTTCTCTCTATAAACAGTAACTGTAACACTAACAGCTCTTCCAGACCCGTTTGATCCAGGCATGATGTCTATCTGTCCTTTCTGTCTGTTATGCAATGGTGATTCCACCTGTCTGCCATATCCTCCACTTCCACCTTCTCCATCCTGTGCTCCGGCTGTTCTGGCTCCTCTGTTCACCATAAAGTAATAGGAAGTAAGTCAGCCAGTCCTCGGGACTGTCTTGTATATCTGAACCAAAGGAGTAAACGCATTTCTGCTGTATGGGTCTGTTCAGATGCTTTCAGTGCCATGTTGTATGTACAGTATAATATATTGCATATGTTGAATGGAATAACAAACTATGAGTAATCCAGTAATCACAAGCAAGAATGTTATTATCAACACATGCACAACTTAGACACAATAAGGCCAGTTAATTTGTCTGTATTTTCTCTGACAATGAAAAAAGTTCCAAAACAAGCCAGTGACTTCCAGTAACTAATGAATTGATTGTGCAGGTATATCTTTGAGCACAAAGGCACTCAACGGATAATGGTAATTAACAACTGTCAGATAAACGACGATGCTGCCTACTCAGTCACTGCAGGAGAAGAGAAGTGCACCACTGAACTGTTTGTGAAAGGTAAGCCTACGATTTCATGCTCAAAAAGTGACAGAACTGATAAATGCTGTTGTTTTATAACAACTTTCCTGAACTCTGCCTGCCAATGATTTGATGATGTCCTCCATTTGTTCTCCTATATAGAACTGCCTGTGAACATAGTGAAACAGCTGGAGCCTGTAAAAACTACAGTGAATGAGAGAATTGAATTGGAGTGTGAAGTGTCCGAGGAAGGAGCCAAAGTTAAATGGTATGTGCAATGGAAATTTCAGGTGTTTAATAGCCAATTTTTGTGTTAAACAAGCAAAGCAAATTGACATCACCTCTTTGCTGACTGTCTGGTACAGGATGAAGAATGGGGTGGAGGTCCCCACAGGGGTACGCTCACGGTACCGCGTGAAAAGCGAGGGGACCAAACACTGGCTGATCATTGACGATGCTACAAAGGACGACACTGGCACCTACTCCCTGATGGCCACCGGGGGCACCACTGAAGCTCATGTTAAAGTTGAACGTATGATAATTTTGCTATTTGACAGTGACATTTGCCTTAAGGAACTTTCTAAATCTATTTGAATTAAAAAGAAAAGCATCTTTATTTGACCCTTTTTTTATAAATGTTTGTCATTTCTTTTATTTCCTGTTACCTGCCACTGGATGATTCAGTGAAGCCTCTGAAGATTTTAATGGATTTACAGAGTGTGACAGTGTTGTTGGGTCAACCTCTCAAATTGAACTGTGAGATTTACCCTGGAAACGTCCCAGGCCGCTGGTACAAGAATGGCCAGCTGATCCAGCCTAGCGAACGACTCACCATTATACACAGAACCAAGTACACCAATTTATATATATATAAATATATATATATATATATATATATATATATATATATATATATATATGTGTGTGTGTGTGTGTGTGTGTGTGTGTGTGTGTGTGTGTGTGTGTGTGTGTGTGTGTGTGTGTGTGTGTGTGTGTGTAAAAATTAACTATAAACGTACCATGTATAGAAGTAGTTGTGGAACATAGTAACTGGTTTATATTCCAAAAACCATCTTGACTACCATAAATTGGTTTGTTGCTGGTCCAAGAATGTAATAAACAGTGTTTCTCAAATTCAAATAAAATTATATAATTTATATAATAATAATTATTATACTTAATATAATTAAGGTAATAATATAATATATAATTAATTACCATAATTAATTGTGATTTCTCCTAATTTCCAAAAAACGGAATATAGAAATGAACAGAATAGAATAGACTTTAGTTTGTTTTGCAATTATTACTTTTTATCTCACAATTGTGACTTATTTTTACAATTGTGAGTTAATATTTACAGTGGCCCAGTAGTGTACAACACAATGAAATCTTCACAACACAACGGAAACAAGCCACAACACAACATAATTAGCACAACACAAACAAGCCACAACGATAAGAAATTAGCACAACACAATAAAAACAAGCCAGTACACAGTGGAATTAGACAATATAATGAAATATAGTCATTTTTCTTGTGTTGTGGAGATTACGTTGTGTCGCGAACTACCTGGTCACCGTATATAATTCACCAGCCGGACTTCTCATTTTACTTCTAACAACCCAGAATTGTGAGGAAAAAGTCAGAATTATAACGTATAAGTTGTATACTTTTTTGTTTGTTTATTTTTTTTTGTTTTTATTCTGTTGTGGAAATGGGCTTCCATATATTTATTTTTCATTTGTGCTTTCTTTCAACTTTTAGGAATCACAGCCTTGACATTGAGAGCTCCACTATTCATGATGCTGGCGACTATACCTTTGTTCCTGAGGGATACACACAGACGCTGTCTGCCAAAGTGCACATCATAGGTACAGCAACAACCTACAAGTTCTCTAATGCATATCATATTTATGCTAATAAGCTCTCTCAAAAATGCCATTTGGGTCAACTCCGCAGATCCTCCCAGGGTGCATTTAGAGGCACTGAATGTCCAGGACAACACAGTGACCATTGTGGCTGGAAACAAACTCCGGCTGGAGATCCCTATAAGTGGAGAACCAGCACCCAGGGTCGTGTGGATGAAGGGAGAACGGGTGAGTAGAAAAACTAAAATTAGATAAACATAAAAAAATTAATATAAAACACCTGCATTAAACTGGGCTAATGGGTTGTTTCAGGTCATCCTTGACTCAGGAAACCGGGTTCGTGCAGAGACGTTTGCAGATCACACCTGCCTCACTATTGATATCGCAGAAAGAGAAGATACCGGAAACTACAAGATCGTCCTTCAGAACGAAGCTGGAGAAGACACAGCTAGTGTTAAAATCAAAGTTGTAGGTAAGACACTTTATCCTGAAAAAACAATGTTTGTTTGGGTAATGGCACAGTAAATTGTACCATATTTAATTTTATCTAGATATCCCAGATGCCCCTGAGGCTCCTCTGGTTACTGATGTGGGTGGAGACTGGTGCACTATGACATGGGAGCCGCCACGCTATGATGGTGGTTCCCCCATCCTTGGTAAATCAACTTCCTGTGCTTAAAAAATGCATCATATTGATATTTTAGCAGCCTGCTAATTTTAGGTTTTTAGTTATTTTTTTATTTTTTTTAATGACTTTACCTTTTTTTGTGGTGAAAACAGTAAAAATTTGAAATATGTGAAACTGTTTTCTATTATAATATATTTTAAAATATAATGTATTACTCTGATAACAAAGCTGAATTTTAACAGCCATTACTCCAGTCTTCACTGTCACATGATCATTTGGAAATCAGTCTAATATGCTGAATTGGTGTTCAAAGAACTTTATTATTATTGTTAAAAACTGATGTGTTGAAGAATATTTTTGTGGACATTTTTTTTGCATTCTTTAAAAATAGAAAGCTTAAAATAAAACTTTTAAATCTTTGCTGTCCAAAATTACCAATTGTATAAATACATGTAGCAATAATAATTACTACACAACTAAAAATAGAAAGAGGAACAATACAGACAAAAAAATTGCCATCTAATGCTAAGGAAATATAATAAATCATGTATCTAAGGATGCATTTGAAAAATATATTTTTACGGTTATTTTAGAAGAAATTATGCAGAGAATATAACATCACATTGTAATAAAACACATTTTCCCTAATCCTCTAAAATAAGATATAACTTCCAGAACTCAAAACTTTACTTTAGCATTCTAAATAGATCTCTGTGGATATATATATATAATAAAAAATGACCCCATTAAAGATGCAGTTGAGAATTAGAAGCTCTTATTAGCGTGATTAATATGCATCATTTAGTAATTCAGTTCATTAATGTGAAGTGAATTCATGCTTTTGTTGACATATAATACAGGATATTTCATTGAGCGAAAGAAGAAACAGAGCTCTCGATGGATGAGGCTGAACTTCGACCTTTGCAAAGAGACCACCTTCGAGCCAAAAAAGATGATTGAAGGTGTGCCATACGAGGTGCGAATCTTTGCGGTTAACGCTATCGGCGTCTCCAAACCCAGTGAACCCTCCAAACCTTTCATTCCCCTGGGTGAGTACCCCAGTGGCCCATCTGAATTATCAATGGGATTTTGTGTCTCTTCAAATCAGTTATGTCATGAACGCTGTGTCTATTATGTAACATAACACACAGCATGTTCATTTACACATATCCCATTGAGTGAGACAAAGACACCAGAGCTTTTCCGTTCCCTTTGCTGTGCAACAGGTGTTGATGTGCCTACGCCAGTATCCAAAACATTCGGTCTGTGACCTTCAGAGGACAGGCCTGAGATTTAGAACTGAGTAGGACTTTATAATGGCTGCCAAACCATCTGCAGATTATAATGTTATGAGATCAGACACAGTCTCTGCTTCAGTCACAGCTAAGACATGAAGAGTTGCGTGAGAATAGAAGAGTCGAGGCTAACGAGAAACCCTTGTAAAATGCATGAAATACCAGTGAGATATGAGAGATCTCACTGGTATCTCACTGGCATTTGTGTTTTGTAATATTTGTAATATTAGTGAATAATGAACAAATACAGAAAAATAAGAATTTATAAATGGTATAAATTGTTCCTTCAACCAGAAAGATCTAAAGCTTGATTTTAAATAACGTAGGGTCACAATGGCAATAGTGTAACATGTAGATTTAATAGTTTTTTCAGTGTATTAAACACTTTTGAATGTGGGAGTCAAGCTTAATTTAATAATCAAAATAAAAAGAGAAAACAAATAGAAATCATGTATGTATGCACGTAATTATTTATTTTTGTGGATTCAGAACAAATTATGGGAAATATTGGCTGTAAACATCCAGTAACACCAATTATTATACTATTCAAAACAAACCGAGAAAGAAATATATAGAAAAAAACAAACTTGTGCATCTAAGTTTAAAGCTGAGAAATATATATTTTTATATATTTCAGAACAAATTCTGCAAAAAATATTAACATGAAAAAAGGATGCATTTAAACAATGTCTTGAGAGTTTATCAAACACTCTTCAATGAGGGAATCATGTTTTAATTAACAAAATGAAGGGGGAAAAAATGAAATTGTTAATGTAACAATATTTTTAGCGCAAATATATTGTTTGAATACATGCAGTAACCAATTATTACATAATTAAAAAGTAAAAAGAGAAAAATGTGGTGGAAAAAATAAGCATCTAAGGCTGAATTTGAGAAAAAATATATATTTCACACATTTAATCTGCAGAAATATTGGCTAAAAACATTCAGATACACTTATTATTACATTTATCTGAAATACATGCAAATAAAAATAGGTAAGCCCATTTTAAAACGAATCACTTCCTTCATTTAATGCGTTTACTAGCTGTGACAAGTGAACCGACAATGCTGGTGGTGGATGACGTCACAGATACCACAGTGACCATGAAGTGGAGACCCCCAGACACCATCGGTGCCGCTGGACTTGATGGCTACCAAGTTGAATACTGCATTGAAGGAAGTAAGACTAAAAACATTTACTGTATGCTTTGCATAAGTTGTTCTCCACTGGTAGGTTATCATGTGTTTTTGTGCTTATACAATACTGTATTTGACAGCTGATGAATGGATACTTGCTAATAAAGAGCTGATTGAAAAAACGAGGTACACTATAACCGGTCTGCCAGTGGAGGCCAAGATCTTGGTGCGTGTCAAGGCCATAAATGCTGCTGGGGCCAGTCCTCCACGCACAACCCAACACTCCATTCTGGTCAAAGAGGTTATCGGTGAGAGCCACTTTTCACAGTGTATTTAAACTAATAGCATATATCATTTAGAGAAATGATTTATGATTATAAAGATGTTTTAAGCCGGTTATAGAAATGCTCTCTTGTTTGTTTGGCAGAGCCTCCTAAGATTCGCATACCTCGACACTTAAAGCAGACGTTCATTCGAAAGGTTGGCGAAGTCGTCAACCTCGTCGTGCCATTTGTGGTGAGTCAACGGATCATGATATTAAACCCTCGAAAGAAATCCTCCTCTCTGGGTTACAAAAGAAAAACTTCAAAATGATTTTTATTTATACATTTTTTTTTTAGGGTAAACCAAGGCCAAAAGTCAATTGGTTGAAGGAGGGTCAGCCGATTGACCAAACCATCAACATTCGCAACTCAGACTGTGACAGCATCATGTTCATCCGCAAAGCTGAGCGCAAGCATTCTGGAAAATACGATCTGAGTGTACAAGTGGAGAATCATATCGACACGGCCACGCTGGACATTCAGATAGTCGGTTAGTTCAATAAAATGCTATTAACATTGTTATATTATTTATATTTTGAATTGGCTTTATTTTTTTATTTTTAAGTTGAAAAACATTGTTATGTGCTTTTGTCATTTTTATTAAAAAAAATGTATTTGAAAATGTATTTTTATTTCAGATTTTGAAGAAATTTTAGTATTTCAAATTAAACTTAAGTTCATTGTCATGGTGACATTTCTAATTGATCTAACAAACACACGATATTTACGTGATATTTATTTAATATTGTTTCAGATTCATTTAAATTAAGCAACAATATTTCACTTTCAGTTAACAATACCAATACTGCTAAATGCTAAATATATTGTACTAATGCTAACTATATTGCTCATAATGCTAAAACACAGAGTATCAGCAAAGTGCTTTTAAGACCAGTCATGTCACTCAGTGGCCATCTTTGAAACTGCTCCTGGGAAACTGCTCTACCAAAGAAATCTGACAACGACTGTGTCATAAATGTTGTTGATTTTGCTCAAATAGCGTTATGATAGCCTATTTGCTCAAATAGCCTATACGATATTTCAAATATAATTCTGAGAAATACATGATGTAACGCTAGTCTACCATGTTCTCCATTGAAAGCTCCACTGAACATTTTCTTTTGCTGTCTGTCCCAGATCTTCCAGGCCCACCACAAGCTGTAAAGATCGAAGAGGTCTGGGGGAATAATGTAGCACTGGACTGGAACCCACCCAAGGACAACGGCAATGCACCCATAATAGGCTACACCATTCAGAAAGCTGATAAAAAGACAATGGTCTGAAAAAATTTCACTGTACTATATCATTTGCTGTTTTTTACAATAATACTTTTGTAATGTAATAGCGATTTAACTTTACTTTTAAGGTTTAAGCAATTTATATACATGTTTTTGAAAAGAATATTTGTAATATTTTCAGTTTTAAGAGGCCAAAAAGCCTGATTAGCATGTGTGGGTGTGTGACAGGAGTGGTACACATGTATAGAGCACTACCATCGTACCTGCATCACAATCTCTGATCTGGTGGTGGGTAACGAGTATTTCTTCAGGATCTACTCAGAGAACATGGTGGGCTTAAGTGAAAGTGCCACTGCCACTAAAGACAGTGCTCTGATCGTGAAAGAAGGTAAAGCTCTGCTCCGCTCTTCTCCTTTGAAAATTAACAGCTTGTTTAAATCCTTTTCAATGCTGCAGTAAGTGATTTTGGTTTGTTTTTTGTTTTTAATGGAACACCACTTATAAAATGTCCCGGTGTCCTGAGAATTAAGATCTGAAGCCCGGTAGACAAAATAGGCAAAGTAGAATCTGTGCATTTTAGCCAATCAGAAACCTTGCTCTCTTCCAACCTCAACCAATGGGGTGAATTTGGTGTTCACAATGTCAAAACAAAATAAACATTAAGTATGCAAATTAAGCTGATTTCGATAAAACTGTCAACTAATATAATGAAAAAAAATGAAAACAATCCTTATTTTTCTAGTGGTTCTTTCGCTACTGGTACAGAAATCACTTACAGCAGTTTTCAGCCTTAAGCCTAACAAATTTGCTTTTTAGTAGTAATTTAGGCCTGGCTGATGTGGAACTGCATTAAGGTTTATTTTTATTTTTTTATAATCTGAGAAATCACAGGGGAATTTATAGCTTTTGTACCTGAGGGCTGATGTCCTAATTAACACTAATTTACTAATAAACATCCAGCTTGGTGTGTCTGTATATATTTGGTTGAGATGAAGGCTTTGTCCTAATATGAATACTGTACCTATAATACACACTAAAAGCATGTATGTTGGAATGAGAAAGTACATTGTTTGTGTATTTAGAAGGACAGGAACATCTTGATATCATAGTCCCTCCTGCTGTATACCACTTGTATGAAAGCAATAACTAAATTCACAGCTTAAAAAGAAATAAAAAAATAAAAAGTTCTCACATTGTTTTGTACAACTTGTCCAAAGTGTGTTCGGGAATATTGGCTTTTTAACACAAATGAAACATCAGAATCCAGCAGAAATATTAGAACTGTTTAGCGTACTATAATTTAGGAACAGTGTTGTAATTGTTAAACAAAGAAAAAATTTAATACAATTTAATTGAAACAAAGCAGAAAAAGATTTATAAATATTAGATGAAAATGTATTAAAATATTAAACTCAAATTTAAATGAAAACTGAAAAAATATTTCAATAATAATATAATAGTTTAGAAATAATGCTAAAATAACACTTTTGGAAACACTAATTCTAGTCTCGTATTCTTGATTGCAATTGTTACATGTTCCTGCAGAGTTTAGCATAATGAATCAAGGTTAATTCAAGGTTTATGTTTTGACTCAAGGGAGCGTTAAAGGCTTTAATGGAATGTTAAAGGTATGATCTGCAATTTGTAGTAGCTTCACAAATCTGATGATTCTACCTGACATGTCTACATATACTCTCCCTATATGCTGCAACCACAAAGATTTGTTTATTTGCCACAAATTACTGGAGTGACAATAACCAAGTGCAGACTATATCTTTAACAGACTGTGTGTCCCGCTTTGCCAATGCTTATGATAAATGTTGTCTCTTCCTCATCACATAAAGGGAAATTCCCCCATGATACAGCTCTCGGCTCGTATCATGCTAAGTCCCACTCTCCCTTCCCCTCTCACTCTTCCTCCTCCTCCTCCTTTTCCTCTCGCTCTTCCTCTCACTCTCAATCAGGCTTGCAACTGAAAATCCCAGAGTATAATGACCGCGACTTCACCGAGCCGCCCATCTTCACTCAGCCGCTTATCAACACCTTCGCCGTCGCTGGGTACAATGCCACCCTGAACTGCAGCGTGCGCGCCAATCCGCGGGTAGGTGACTGACAGGACACTCCCCTAGAAATCTACCTCAAATGTTCTTTAGCCTCATGATTTATTCTGACACCTGCTCTGACAGGTAAGTCCATGTTGCATGTTTGTTCAATTACTCAAACATAGTTCAATTTAGATCACACCTGATCACTCACTATGTCATATGTTAAAGCACAAAAATGGCTAAATATAGCCTATTTGAATAATAATTCTGCCAAAAATTACACAGAATGCTAGTTGAGGACTTAAAGTGAAATATAATACATTGTAATATGTAAATATGTAAACATGGTCAAAGAAACTCAATCCTTGCTAAGTGAAGTGCAGATAAAAAGGACTAAAAAGTGACATATATTGAAAAAAAATATGCATGGGTCTCAATGAACTGATGAAAACCTATTGGCTGACACAAGGTTCTGATGCATATTGTCCTCTTTCTTTCAAGTTCTGAGAAAGTCTTTGATTCCGCTGGGCTCCAACCATGTGCCCATAGCTTTACGCCTGTATTTAGCTCTTTGAGGCCTGACCTGCGAGTGTCCCAATGGGCTTAACTGCACCTGTTAGTTGTAATCTTTGAGCACAGACACGCTGGATCATATTGTCTTTCTGTCACTCAATACTCTACTGCAACCAGCTCATGTGAGAAGTGTAGCAGTTTTCACTCCATGTGTTTGATGGATTGCTGTTGCTTTGGTTCCTCTTCACCAGAAATTGTATCTGTTGTTTACTGCTTTCTCATTCTATGCTCCGTTACTGCTCACAGCCTAAGGTCATCTGGATGAAAAACAAGATTACCATCATAGACGACCCACGTTACCGCATGTTCAGCAACCAGGGTGTGTGTACGCTTGAGATCCGCAAGCCCTGCCCGTTTGACGGAGGTGTTTACACCTGCAAGGCTGTCAATGACCTCGGAGAGGCTCAGGTGGACTGCAAACTAGAGGTCAAAGGTTAGTCTGTGCATTAAAATGGTGCACCTACCTGCAGAGTTCAGATCCAACCCTGATCAAACACACCTTTTTGTAATTATCAAGTGTTTCTGAGGATAGGAATCAGCAGCTTCATTTGTGTTTGATCAGGGATGGAGATTCATTTTCTTGGAAGGTAGATCTCCAGCAATTTAAACTAGATTTCTAGTGAAGTGAAATAGCCTTTCAAGAGCTCCTTATCAACCTACACACTGTATTTACTTGCAACCAACCAATTAATATGCACAAGATCAGTTTTTTAAAACTGGTAATATGAGTATTCTTAATGTCTTCTGTGGATTTCCTGGGTAAGTATAACTTGGACGCCATGTGGTAAATGATTCCTATTCCTCTATATCTTTTTGTTCATATTCTGCACTTCTTGTAGTGGTACTGTGCAGCTTTTTGTCATATGTTGTTTACACAACAAACAAAGCCTTTATTATGGCAAGACTCTTTTCTTTCCTGAAATAGAAACAAATACGCCAGCATGGCATTTATGAGTATTTTATTAAAATATTCTAAAAATAAAAACTTAAGATAGATATGGTAGATGCATTTAGATTTAATTTTTTCGTCTCCAGCTACAATTGTACAGTGTGTGCAGACATGATCTTTCTGCAAGACCTCTCTCAACAAAATAGGACCATTTCAGTATGTTGTTGCTCCAGCATAACTAGCATAAACTGAGAATTTGCGACAGCATGCAGCAAATCCAAAGCAATTTCATCTCACCACTGGCACTGGACCACACATCCCATAAAAACACAGTGACATTGTTTAACAGGTCTGTGAAAAATCCTGGATCTGATCAAATCTCTGCTTAGACGCCAGTGTTTGCATATTGTATCATGTCCTGACATGTTTTCATACTCTATCATACATTGCCATATTGCTGTGTTTCCCTCTCGGTAGACTGTGGTATGTCCTTTAACTCCTTCATGTTAAATCTGTAATGACTAAGTCAGCGATGAACCCTGAGGCACATATAACTCCCTCATGTAAACTTTGGGTTTAATCCGTATTTTCTTTTTTCCCCCAGTCATCACTCAGGAATAGTTACTGTGTTGTTCTCATTCAAGGTAAGCTTTCATATGGTTTCGGGCATATGAAGCTTATTTTTCATTCATTCTGCATCCCTTGGTTGCCAATAACCCTGCTTTTGCTCTTTGCTGGTGTGTAATGCCCTAAAATTCAAGAATTATATTTCTGACTGGAGAACGTTTTACGGGATGCTACAAGAACTCCAAGAACCAGTTTAAATTTAAACTGCTTTATCCATACAGAATTGATACTGTGCATGCTTTTGATTGCTTTTTTGAAGTCAACCAGTATTGGGGAATGTTACAATATTGTGCTACCCTTTATAAAAACTAATTATGAATTACGTGCTAAATTACTATTTGTTACTTTTTCTCAGCAGCATCTAACTGAGACTCTTTCTTCTCCAGAATGGAAGCACTATGCTTGGCTTGCAGCCGTTTTTACCCTGGAAATGCTACTTTATGATGTGCTACTTTAAGTGTTTGTCCCCCCCAAACATAATTTGCATGCATTGACAAATAGACTATAGCACAAAAGGACTTTTTATTTCAATTTAGCAGCATTATTGTGAAGTTTTAAAACCCTAAATCTTCTTGTAGGTGAAAAGAAATGTTCTTGAAGCATGACTGACCAATATCCAACATGCGCACACATATTACAACAAACAAAATACTTCCCTATTCCTTCGAATATGAGTATGTCTCTTTTCTTTGAGACCATCAGTCAGATTCAAAACAAAGTCAAGACTAGCATCACAGCTCAAGAAACACTTAGTTATTTATTTCTGCAAATGCTTCCACTGTGAACATATGCTTCGTATATTTATAACCGTGTTCATATTGCAAAATACAGCCTAATTTAGAGCACATTCAACAAACTGTCCATGCAGCTCAACATGCTACAGCAAGCACTGATAAGATACGCATTGATGAAATGAGTTATGAGCGCCTCAATAGCTTGCAGAGATGATTGAACTCACTGCCTCAACATTTGTGCTGCACCTGCCGAACACTGACAAATTCCTGTCCTGATTTCAATGTTGTCCTTCTCCTCTTTTCCACACTTTTTGTCCGTCTCTACCCCTTCTCTCTGTATATAGTGGCTTAAAAGTTTTTTGGACACTTAAGTCACACTTAAAGCCTTGAATGTCTTTATATTAGAAAATAACAAACCAAACCTGTAAAAAAAATGAGTTCACTTAATTTGTATTGACTGTGTGTGCTGTGTACTTGTACTGTACTTTAAATCTTAAAAGAATATATAAAAAATACTTAGAGATAATATAACAATGAAATAAAAGCCCACAAAGAGAGCATTTCTTTACTCAAGTACTACATATTTTACTATAAAGTAGATTTTAATCATTATGCTTTAATAATTATATGTTAAAGAAGAACTGTTATTTTCAAGTATTGATAACACTAAAATGTAAGCTATTTGGATATCATTTTTACTGGTATGTGCTATTCAAATATGACATTTAAAGTTAATATATTTATAAAGTTAGTAATATATTATAAATGTACTAAACTGCAGCTTCACAAATGTGTTATTACAGATATATTTAAATTCATAAGATTTTCAATAGAAATGACATTAAATAATATTTTGTCAGTGCATTCAGTGATACACTTTTACTATATTTAAAAATAAAATGTAATTATGAAGTTATATATAAAGATGAAATTATAGAGCAAAACTAAGTTCAACTAATTGCTAACATATTTACTATTTAAAATTTTTATTTAATGCAAGTAACGTAATTAAATGTCAGAATACCAGGAAATATTGCATTCAGTTTACACTGAAATATATTCTTTGAAAGTATATTATATAGTTTTTTTTATTTTTTAATACATTTTTAGTATGGTAAAAATAATATTCTTTTTAACAAGGGCAATGATCTTCAAAAAAATGATCACTAAGTATCACTAGGTGATATTTTGCTATATAGTGCAAAGACATTTAGACATGTTGTGGCTTACATGACCAAATACTTTTAAGGCTGCTATATCTTATGAAGAACAAATACATATTTCATTGTTTTCAGTGTCACCACTCTGATAGTAATTTTGTTCCCCTTTTTCAGGAGGTTTTACATTCTTTGAGCTGATGAAGCGAGGCGTTCCCTTACACCTCATTGATAAGTACATGAACGAGTCTAAGACCTCTGAGAAGTCCGAGTCAGAGAAGAAGGGATCCATCTGAGAGCTGACTCACCCAATGATTACCCAGAAATCCCTGTCACTACTACAAATAATGGGACATGTGTCTAAACTTTGGCATGGTATGCTGTGTTCAGACATGGATCTATAGTTCTAGAAAACTCTGCGTCTGTCACTGTGCAATCAAGCTGTGTTTTAAGAAAATGCCACTGGAAATCAAATGCATGACTTCAGTAAACTGGATGGTTGCTTCAAAATATATCACAAATAGACATTTTATTGTGGAAAATCTAGAGCAGTCAGTTACAGATATGGTAATGTGGTTCATTTATGTTTTTCTGGGTTTGGGAAACAAGGGTTGTCCGAAATGAGCACAAGTCTGGGTTTTGCTGTTTCTGTCTTTCTTTTCTTGTTTGATTTCCCCCTGAGTTTTCCCAATCCCTTTCCTTCATTCTTTACTGAATGTACTGAAATCCACTTAAATATGCAATATCAATACCGTGCAACTATCAGATCAGTCATGAGATGAGATCTGAACGTTTCAGAAAATGTTGCATTTGTCTAAGGATACTTGATGGTACATGCCAGTGTTCATTTCAGCATGTCAGTTGAATAAATGTCTCTGTATAAAAAACAACGGATTCTTTTTTGTTTTAAAGGCCTATATGATTTTCATGCAGAAGGCAAGTTTGGGAAACATTGTTCTTTGCGCACGAAAGATGTTTGCATACTGCATCTCCATCTTCGTCTAAATTTATGTTAAAAATAATTTGTAAATACATTTTGAAGGGGTCATTATTTTGTGTATTTGGTGTAACAGAATATGTTGCCATGCTTTAATGTTCAAAAAACAAATTTTTTCAAATACTGTCCATTATTGTAGGTCCTCTATGCCTCTCTCAAACACATTGTTTTCTACAAAGTCCCTCCTTCTGACAAGCACAGTCCGCTCTGATTGGCCAGCTGACCCAGTGCATTGTGATTAACTGATCACCACAAGCACTCGTCGGAAATGTAATGCCCATTTCCACAATCGCAAGCTTCATCTTTCAAAGTAAATGTAAAGTTAATAATGTCCTTAGCTTTACCATCAGTTCAAGCCTGAACGGAGAACAGAGATGTGTAACAGACACAGTGATGAAGAATGCATGTGTTTGCAGTACACAAGCCACAGATGGTTAAGACAGCTGACTCCACTGTGTGACCCTGTCTCTCTTTCACACACGCACGCACGCGCGCGCGCGCACACACACGCGCGCGACATGCAAAACTCTGCATTTGAACATTCAATAGCAAATACTTCCAGTAGCTGATTTAGAAGCAACAGATTGTCGTAGCAAAGTCAGAATGACCTCCTCTCCTAGGTTCGCGAAACAGTCTTCCATAAAATGCTTTGCTGTTCTGTTTTAAGTAATCTTAAAGATTAATCTTAAAGAGATCTACTTTCAGAAGTGATTTTGCTTTCTCCTAGATACACACATCATCTCCCTGACATGACTGCTTCAACACTAACTGCGGTTACTGAAACCACGCCTTCTTTTTTTTGTGTGAACATTTGGGCGGCATTACGCAAATATTTCCACATAGTGATGTAGACATGTGGGGGTGTGTCTGAATGAGCCTTTTTAGGGGGTCGTGGCAGAGTCTTGACTTTGATAAAGAATATCTCTTTGGATTTTAGACTTTTGCAACTTTACAGATCTTCTTCGTGCACCAAGAGCTTTTAAGATTCCAAAGAGAAAGGAAAAATTGTAATCACATCATATGACCCCTTTAATAAAAACTCAACACTATTTTTTTGCACCCTTGCAAGCACTGGAATTTCCATTAGGAGATCTATAAATCTATAAATATTTGTGCACAAATTGTACAGCATTTTAAATAGACACTGTGTCCCAAATGACAAATTACACATTAAATGGTTATTTTGTCATCTATGTCTGACGACATGTTTGTTTTATTTTATTTCACTTATTTGCAACATCTGGATTTGCACTTTTTGTTGGGAATTTTCAGTGTGAATATAATATTTATACTACAAAAGGGCATAGAATTGAGACATGCCAAAGACTCGTAAAACAACATAATAAACACGTATAACACAATGATAAATAAGGACAGTATGGTTTGCCAATGTTCTATCTTATAATGATCTGATATTAATGGAAAGCACTCAAGCAGCGTACTGGTTAGCCCCAGGAATCTGTCTTATTAATGTTCTATTTAGTATTTATTAATATTTATCATTTGCTTTTATTTGTATATTTTACATTTTAGTTATAGTCATTTTATGTGTTTTTTGTCATTATATTAGGGTTTTTCATTTAAAGTTAAATAGAAACATCTTCAAATTAGTTTGTTTCATTTTACTAATTCAACTTATTTCAGTAAGTTGCTAAAAGCAAAATTTCTCATTTATGTCTCTAAGCTTTTCATCTAATATTTATTTAATATTTTACTTTAGCTTTATTTCAACTACCGAAAAACTGTTTTTATTTTTATTATATATATATATATATATATATATATATATATATATATATATATATATATATATATATATATATATATATATAGCTTTAGTTAACATTATCTAGACCATCAGAAGGTCACCATCCCTGTGGCCAGTTGCATGAATACTTAAGACTTCACCAACTAGAAATTGACAAGGGGTAATCATTCTTACTGTTCATATTCAGATTAGACCAATATATCTTTATGTAACTGAATTAAAAAAGTTAAGACTGGTCTTGAAGAAAAAAAAAAGAAAATACATTTTAAGACTTGTCTAAGTAGTCTAACCGGCCCCAGGAAGACCCTGGTGGTAAGGCGCGGTACAGCACTCATTCAAATTTCCCGGTTTCGTCCTCTTCCGGACCGCAGTTTCCTGCGCCTCTCCGTTTATCTGCTCTCAACTATCGGGAACGGAGGAGACCGTCGGTTCCGCTTATCAAAAATGAGTCTCCACACGTAACCGCCTCATGCTAATGCCTTCTTCTAAGTGTACACCTGGGAATTTGGACCAAAACATCTCATTGCCCCTGACAAAAGAGCGATCATAATGCCTCAGTGCGGTTGTCCGGAGCCGCTGTCAGCTGTCCAGCTCAAGCGCCTGGAGGAACACAAGTACAGCGCGGCTGGTCGCTCTCTCTTCGAGCCGCCCTGCCAGGTATACTGGAACTGGCTGGTCCAGCAGATCCCGACGTGGGTCGCGCCGAACACGCTGACCATCACTGGACTCGTGATTAACATATTAACGACGGTCATTCTCGTGTATTACAGTCCCACCGCCACAGAGGAGGTGAGTTCAGACGCGAGTGGAACTTTGAGAGACGGAGTGACGTGTTTCGTTCTATTTAAATGCCCTGCCACGTCAGTTTTAAAAATAAACAATCACATTTCGAACCTCATTGCTTTCGGAGGTGCTGAACAAAGGCTGTAAATACATTCAAGTAACGTTTCGTGGCTTCATATTTGGTCACTGTGTTTTTTCTAACGCATTGGTTTATTGATTCACGTTACGACGATAATGATGTATTATGATTTACTGTACTCAGCCGCTTTAACAGATGTATTGACTGTGCTGTTGACCTTCTCTATTTGATTCTGGGCAGTACTGTGACCCCATGTCACTGTATGTGTGTGCGTGTGCACATGCCCTGTGTAATATTTCCAGAATCACAGACTATAGTCCACTGACAAAGTCCAGATTCTTCTGTTTATTGCTATGCAGTTCTGGAGATTGTTGCTGAATGCACAATTTTAACCCACCTGTTGCCAGGCTGAAACACAGACAAAGGGGGCTTGGAGTGAACTTTGACCCAGAGACGCTTGAATTGGTCAAGCAGCCATAGTAATAATATATTTATTACAAAATGATATTATTATATTATTATAATTAAGCAATATTTGCATGAAGAGTGCTGCTGTATTGGATGACAGCACAAGGCCATAATCACAACTGTGCTGATATTCACTACTAGAGTATTGCTATGGCTGCTTTTATCACCTTTTAAAAAAGTTAAGAATCAAATTAGTTTTTTTAGAATTAGACAGTTATAATTGTATATATATATATATATATAGAGAGAGAGAGAGAGAGAGAGAGAGAGAGAGAGAGAGAATGGCCTTTAAAGTTGTCCAAATTAAGTTCTTAGCAATGCATATTACTCATCAGAAATTACGTTTTGATATATTTATGGTATGAAATTTACAAAATATCTTCATGGAACATGACCTTTACTTAAAGGTGCACCAAGCGATTTTTGCCAGACAATGTTGATATTTGAAAGCACCAAAACAAACATGCCCGTATCCCACAGGTCTTCGTCCCCTATTTTGATATCTCCACTCCACATGTACGTACACAACCCAGCCAATGACTTTCGCAGAAACAAGCAAAGATGACACACAAGCATATTCATACAAAAGCCAACACAGATAAGATTCGTGAAACAATGTATACGTCATATATAAACATAACATATTTTTCTTCAATATATACATGCATGTGTGTGTATTCATGTAAGTAATAATTGACGACGGGAGGTTGAATTATTAGAAAAATATTGCACACTTGACTGGAGGTGTAACTCCGCTTGTGTCATGGCTGCATCACCACCTCGGGTGTGCTTTATTTTTCTAAGTCAATTACTCCACTTATACTACAGTTATCACACCTCAAGACATCAATCAGATGATATATTTAAAGGGATTCATCCGGTTTTTGCACAATTGCACTTGCTATTGTGAGTAGGATTATTTATTCCACATCTCATTCAATGCCTATTTGCTAGTTTTAAAACGTAATTTTAAAGCTGGTAATGGAGTCTTGAGCCGTTGATAGCATTCTAATGTAGTTCTTAATGAAGTTATTATAAAGAGAGACAGCGACACAGAGAAAGCGAGAGAGAGAGAGAGCTTGTGTGAATGACCTCTGTGCGTCTCTAAACAGTGCTGTCTCCTCGCTAGTGGGAAATGTCACATGTAGCCTTTGAGTTGCTACACTAGCTATATAGGCTAACTGAAAAAAATTGTCAGGGGAGAGCTGACATCACCTTTTTGTGCAAACTGTGTGACCGTTATATTAACTATGCAAAGATCTTTAATGCGTGATTGTTATATTAACGATGTGAAGAGAGCTGCCTGGAACTACATTCGCCTGTTACCCTGAAAATAATTGCACACCTCCGAATGTTCGTCAGCCAATCGGATTCAAGCATTCAACAGCCCCGCAGTATAAATGTGCATAATAAATATACACAGTACACACACATATATTATGTAAACAAAAACTTTTATTTTGGATTAATCGTGATTAATCGTTTGACAGCACCACTGATATTTACGCGGGTCCTACCTCTTGCCTGAGCATAACCCTTTTTTTTTATGTTTTGTTTAACCCGATATTTTCCTCTTTTTATCGGCCAGTTCTCTCTAACTATAGTCGATCTGCTAATATCTGTCCTGTACACTCAAATTGAGTGCTCTCTTCTCTTTATACAAGACACGCCCCCTTACTGCTGAATGGCTGCAAGTGTGTTTTGGGACATGGTCCAACACTGCACTTTTAAAAAAAATTCTTAGTGCACCTTTTATATCCTAAAACGTTTTTTGGCATACACAAAAATAATTTTGAACTATACAATGTATTGTTGGCTATTGCCACAAATATACCGTACCCTGCTACTTATGACTGCTTTTGTGCTCCAGGGTCACATTTTTTTATATAACTCCAATTGTATTCGTCTGAAATACAAAGTCAAATACACCTATGAGGGCTTTAGGGTGAGTAAATAATATGGTAATTTTCATTTTTGGGTGATCTATCCCCATAAAATAAATAATTTTAATAAATGCATCCTTATTTTATCTGACAACCAATTATAGCGCATCATCTTCAGTAACTAACAGTATAATGCAAATGATAGCTTGGCATCTACTGTAGCATCAGTATGTAAATAATATAAATTCACACCAATAATGAAATGTAACTGCATAGGCTTGATATTAAATTGTGTGTTCTCTTCTCCTAACAAAAAACCTGCTACATTTAGGAATCACATTCACAGTAGAAGACTTAACAGGGACATTATTTGATACATTAAATGCCTTTTGTAGTTTTTGGAATGAAAAAAATACTGAAGTGATAGCTCGAACACACAGGGGGGTTATTCTGTTTTGTGACTGTGCAGTGAAACCAGATGGCCTGCATGTAGTTTCTCTGGGAAATCGACCTACTAGGCCACATGGACCTTTGCCCATATCAAACTATTACACACACACTCAAGCTGCCCTTATATAACAATTTATACCTAGCCTTCACATTTTAGTTTATCCACAATTACTAGTCATTTTAAAATGTCCTATTGGTTGTTCAGGGTCATATTTTAACACTTATTACATCTGTTACTCTATTACACTTCTGGTAATATACCAGTACAAGTATATAAGTCTTAAAGGTATGAAATTAATAAGTGAAAATTAGTCCTAGATAGGCAAAAAACTGAGCACTAAAACGCAACGATCTAGAGCAGGCAATTACACCAGACTCCTCAAAGGAATTCAGTCATTTCACATTTGTAGCTACTCTGCATCTTCCTTCCTTTCACATCATTTGATTATTCTTACTACCTTTATTCTTACTACTTGTTACCTTTGAATAATATGTATAGCTGAAGTGCTTCTTTCCAAAATTGCCTCTCTAAAGCAGGCAAAATAGCAACGATAACCATATCTATTACAGGAAAGGAGATAAAACTGCTCATTCGTGTCCATATTTGTGAACCTTGATAAGCCATCCATATCTACAGTTAGAGGTCAAAGTTTAGTTTAAAGTTTAGTTTTCTCTCTTGGCACACAAACAAGAAACTGCGAACAAATCATTTAATATGATTTTTAAAAATGATAATGCCTCATTGACTTCGAGCCTAGTCAAACAAGAAGAACCAGGTCTTATCGAGTTAGTCTTGATCAATGTCAGTGTACTGGTCTTTATGTTTTCTTTCAAATCTAATCTTTCCAGGCTCCAGGTTGGGCCTTCTTTCTCAGCGCCTTAGGACTCTTCATCTACCAATCACTGGACGCCATTGATGGGAAGCAGGCCAGACGGACCAATAGCAGCTCAGCTCTTGGTGAGCTCTTTGACCATGGCTGTGATGCTGTTTCTACAGGTATAACCAGCTAGACAAGCTTTCTCCATTTGGTTGTGAATAATATTTAATAGTGTTTCCATTAAGCACCATTAATGTTAACACGCCACAGTTAGTGATCATAATAAACATCTTTTGTTTTGGCCTAGTAAACAACCACCTAGCAACACCCCACCATTCAAAATCTGTTAAGAAATCTAGTTTTTAATATATTTACAATAGTCATATTTAAGTTTTAATATTGGACACTGGCTAATATTTTTTATTGATTAGAAGTTAAGCCGTTTGTTGTTTATTAACATCTGTACATATAGTATGTATTAAAACCATTCTAACTGGATTGCTCTCTTAGTGTTTGTTGCCGTGGGAACATGTATATCCTGTGGGATCGGTGCTTACCCTTACTGGATGTTTTTTTTGTGGCTTCGTGGCCATGTTCATGTTCTTCTGCGCGCAGTGGCAGACATACGTTTCCGGGACACTCCGCTTCGGATTGTGAGTGCATTTAAAAAAATTAATGGCTTACTCTATTGAATTTACTGAACCTGTCTGTGTGATTTTTTTTTTTAACTGTATTGTATTTTCGAATGTTTTCTGCAGGGTTGATGTGACAGAAGTCCAGATTGCTATTATAATCATGTATTTGATGACAGCATTTGGAGGAGTGAGTCTTTGGGAGACTAGGGTACGTCATTCACCTTCATTAGCATCGCACTAAGCCTCGGAAGAATCTTTTTCATTCACAATGTTGATAAATTTACTCCCATTATAATCACTGAAGCAGCCTACACTGGAAGAGTCCATTGTGGCCGATCACAATATATTTACTATATTAAATATATTAATAATATTAATATAAGATATATTAAACATATCACATCTTATAATAGTAGTTTGTTTATTCATAATGATAATGATACATTTCAGCGAAGAAATCACCTATTGTATTTTTTTATATATGTTTTATTCATAATACTAACATAATAATAATACACTATTTTGCATATTTTTATTAATATTTATTGAAAATAAAAACATAATATAAAATATAGTAATAATAACTAACATTAATACATTTATGCAAATATAAATATATTTTTAGTTGTTTTTGTTTATTTGTTCATTCATAATGACAATGAAAATAATACATTTATGTGAAGATATCACTTTTAATATTTTTATTTACACAATTATTCACAAATAACATAATACATTTGGGTAAATATAACATATATTTTATTAATAGTTTTGGGTTGTTAAAAACACTCTTATGTTAAATATAATATAATAACCTCAGTTGCGGTGTGACATGCAATCAGGCGCTTCCAGTGTAAATTATTCTAAAGGATTCTACAATCTTCAAATCTTTCAAAAACTGTGAATCATGTCAGAGCCCCATTTCTGAATGTGTTCTTGTAGTAGACCTTCCTTTCTTTTGCTCTCTGTCTTAGCTCTGAGGACAAACTGCAAAAACTGCTACTATGGGCTACCAGTCACCCATACACGTGCCAAAAAGAAAAAGCAGATGTCAACACGCACATGAATCTTCTCTAACTCTTTCCATTTTATAAAGCACGCTTAGAGCTTCAGCCCTGTCCCTTCCCAGCACCCCTGCTCGCATGAGACAAAAAAACAGCTACTCTCTTATTAAAGACACTGATTTCTCATTCTTTCACCCAGGTCCCTGTTCTTGCTGTGAATTTGCAAACCTTTCCCAATTCTCGGCATTATCGGTGGCTTTCTGTATTCAACCTATAACTACTTCTACGTCATCCCTGAACGGTTGGCGTGGGCAAGAACGGCTTCAACCGTTGCAGTAAGTGCTTTCCAGCAATGCAGTTGTTTTTTGTTCCTCAAAAGCATGGATTCCTATTGCTATCACGTTTTTTGGCTTGTGATAACTCAGCTACCAGATTTACTGTTAAGGAAAAGTTAAAAAAGTGACATCTTGAGGGTGATACAGTAACATGTCTTCCTCAGGACACCAGTGTATTGTCTCCTGGTCTACACATCGGCCTTATCCTCTCTCTGGCCTTCATTCATCTTTAAAAGTCCTCCAGTCAGGTTTTCGAGCACCATCCTTGCCTTTACATCCTTACATTTGGCTTGGTGATCGCCAAGATCTCGAATAAGCTGGTGGTGAGTGCTGCTGATGCCTATATAAGTCAAAATTTGGCCCTTGCAATCATGACCTTCACCATTTACATAAACAGTTAGCCAAATGCATCAGGTATGCTTTCTTCTACAGGTGGCCCACATGACAGAGTGAGCTTCATCTTCCTGAACAGCCTTCATTGGTCCTGGATTGCCTTTTTTGAATCAGTATTTCAACAGCTACATTGTGAACCATCGTGCTTTGGATCGCCGATGGTGAGCCAAGCCACTGCGTTTTCAGATGCACCCATATCGTTAAATGTTTTCCGAGTCAAACTAAACATGTCTCTTCCCAACCCTCGTTTAGGTGCTGTCCTGGTGGATCTGACGCGTTACTGCACAGGCCTGTGCCTGCAAATCGCCTCCCACCTGCGAATCCGGGTTTTCAGTATCACCCCACAGGGCCACACACATAGAGACTGACAATTTGCCCGGCGGGAGGAGGAAGCGGGGTCGAAGGATGAAGACATTGTCCGCTTCTCAAACTAGAGCAGGAGAGCCCCACCAACCAAAACCACAATGGCCTTGACAGTGTGACCATCACAGACTAACAGAACTGAACGTTTTGCCAGGTTTGACCAGACCATCTCGTATCGTTT
>NW_020524826.1:0-45740 GCF_003368295.1 Carassius auratus | reverse complement strand
CTGCTGTTTAAAAGGTTGGAATCAGTAAGATTAAATAATTGCAAAAGATGCAATCATTGTGACCCTGGAGCACGAAGCCAGCTCTTCTGTGGTATATTTTGTAGCAATAGCCAAAAATGCATTGTATGGGTCAACATTATCGATTTTTCTTTTATGCCAAAAATCATTAGGATATTAAGTAAAGATCATCTAAGTAAATTTCCTACTGTAAATATATCAAAACTTCATTTTTGATTAGTAATATGCATGGCTAAGAACTTCATCTGGAAAAATTTAAAGGTGATTTTTTCAGTATTTGGATTTTTTTGCACCCTCAGATTCCAGATTTTCAAAAAGTTGTATCTCGGCCAAATATTGTCAGATCTTTAACAAGCCATTCGTCAATGGAAAGCTTATTTATTCAGTTAAAAAAATTAACCCTTATGGCTGGTTTTGTGGTCCAGGGTCACAATTGATAAAAAGTTGCAAATAAATGCTGTTCTTTTGAATTTTCCCTCATCAAACAATCCGGAAAAAAATTGCATCATGGTTTCCACAAAAATATTAAGCAACTCAATAATCGTTTATAATAAAAAATGATTTGGTTTCATGAGTTTAAAATCAGTGATTTCTGAAGGATCACTTGATACTGAAGACATCACTGAAATAAATTACAATTTAAAATATATTTAAATAGAAAATATAATATTTTATCAGTTATTTGATTTTTTTATTTATTTTTATTCGCATTTTTAACATAACATAACATACATAACGCAGTACAATGAAAATGCATTAACTAATTCCATTAATCTACTGTAACAATATATAATAAAAATAAAAATTTGTTATTTTATTTTTTTGTTAAAAGGTTTTTTGTAAATGCGTTTGTTAAAGTTTTTTATTTTTTTTATTTCAGTTTTACAGTTTTAGTACAGCAAATGTCTCTTTGCAAACTAAATTAATAATTAAAATAAATGGTAACATTTATTTCATTTCAAGTCAACATTTTTTTTAATGGTTTTAGTTTTTTTTATGAAATAACCCTGGTTTATAGATATCCCTTTGGTTGATTTTTCACCTTTCCTACATTGTCAAACACTTGTGAAATATCTCTCCAAATGTGTTAAACAACAATCTATAGATGCATCCTTATTAATAAACCTTGATTCTGCATCACACTTCCTCTCTTCAAAATCATATTGCTATATTGTTTTGATTTCTTCTACTCCGTCAAAACCGGAATATTAATAGCTAAGATGAAAGCCTATAGCCAGTAACAGACCAACTCTAAAAATATGACTAGCTCTTACAGTAGTAATGTTATGTTTTGATCAGCTTGTTCAAATCAATAAAGTTGGTGTTTCTTAGAAGCTCTAAGAAGCATCTCCTTAATGAATACACAGAAATGCAGTTGCTTCATACAAGAGCATCTACCAATGTTGAGTTTGTGTGATCTGATTTACCCATTGCTGTCCCATAACTGTCCTCCAGGTCATTGTTAGAGCGATCGTCCCAGTTTAGCCGGATGCCCACCAACAGACTGGGAAGCCAGCCGTTCTCAGCCAGAATCACGAAATAACTGAAAAAACCTCCCAGGGCCTGAATCATACCTACATATTTAAAAAAGGGAGACAGGACGTCACTTTTATTCAGTTCATTTTGGGTCAGTTCTAGCAGCTGGTCTGTTTCTACAGCAGTTCAGTCAAACCAAACCTGAACTAAGAGACATTTTTCAGTTAGTTCACTAACCGATCTGTCCGTAGGCGATGCTGATGAGACGCTCGTTCACCAGCACTTGTCCCTGTGAGGGTTACGTGGCTGGGCGCTTCATGATGTCACTCTCTGCTGCTTCATAAGCCAATGAGATTGCAGGGACCTGAGATGGGAAAGCAGTGATTGGTTAATGTTTTGAAGTATGATAAACAGAAAAGAACAGTCATTATTACATTCACCAGAATGTTCATTGTTAAAAAATAAAGAGATAAGATGTGTGTGTGTGTGTGTGTCTCACCATGTCAGTGCCCAGGTCAATGCAGAGGGATGGTGATGGTACCCAGAGGAAGAGGAATGTTGACCAAGATGAAGAACAGGAAGGGAGTGATCTCAGGGATGTTGCTGGTCAGTGTGTAAGCGATGGACTTCTTCAGGTTATCAAAGATCAGACGACCTGGGACAGGAAAAAAAAGAAACATAGATCATCATTACCTGAGTCAAGTCTTTTCTCTCATTCATCTAGACTGTGCTTCTGCGTTTTTCCAACATTTGTCACGACAATTGCTTGCAGAGAAATGCTTGCTTTGCATTATGCTGCCTGGAAAATCTCTCAATTGTGTTTATTCTTTGGTTTAAAAATGATCTGTTGATCACTGTTGTTGAGATTTCTTTATTAAAGCAATAAAAAAAAAAAACTGAAGCTTTTACTTTTTTCTTATCCCCTCTTCCCTTCCTGTCCTTGATTTTACTATTCTGAACGAGGACAGAAATCTTGTGTAACTATCACTTCTCGTGTTCATTACCATCATTTATATGTTGAATCGCTTGTAGCTTTCCTCAAATGTAAGTCACTTTGGATAAAAGTGTCTGCCAAATGAATAAATTAAATCTAAAAACTTTAATTAAATATAGAATTAAATATTGAATGGAATTATAGGCTATAAAACCATATGGCTGTATTCAATAAATGGTTATAGTCAATTAATTTATATATTTTTGGATTATATTTCAAATCCAAAAATATATGTTTTTTTTAAGTTACTGTACAATGACATGCTCAATTTTGTTTATTAATTTGTTTAATATTACCTGCTTTTATTTTTTGTAGTATTGTTGTAGTAAATAAGTAAATAAATACTAAAATACTGTATTAAAACAACTAAAATATGATTAATTTTAAAAAAGACAAACAAAATGAATTAAAATTAAGTTTGACTCTTTATTTATAACATTTTTGTTCAGTATTTCTACTGAATTTAGTTAAAATATTTTGACAAATTTTTAAATATAACCATAAGTCATATCGTTATAGTTAATAAATGTTTAACTTGAATTAACACATACTTAAAAAAAAAGAAATTATATATGTATATATATATATATATATATATATATATATATATATATATGCTTTTTGTTATTGTTATTTTAGTTATTGTAGAAAGACACTTTCAATTGTGTTTATTATTTGATACATAGTTTCTTGACTGTTGTTGTCATTTTAGTAGATTTTTTCTTATTAAAGGATTAAACTATATCAAACGATAATTATACTATAATGAAACTATATATTTTTTATTAATATATTTTTAGTTGTTTTGCATCAAATTTTTGTTTATTTAATTATCTGTAACTTAAGTTTTAAAAGCGATTTCTTTTTGTTAAGTTATGTTATGTTTATATGGACACCGGGTAGACTAGCAAAAACTAGATTTATGGAATCGAATGGAGCTCCAATAAACGAAGAAATGATGAAAAATATAGATCAGAATCCGGGCCATAGACAAAAACAATTTCCTGAAGTGTGCTGCTTTCGTTTTCTGGCTTGTTCTGGATTTCTTTCTATCTTTCTTATATCCTCTCTCTCTTACCTTCTTCAACTCCAGTAACGATAGACGCGAAGTTGTCGTCCAGCAGGATCATGTCTGCGGCCTGCTTGGAGACGTCTGAGCCAGAGATCCCCATAGCAACACCGATGTCTGCCTTCTTCAGAGCGGGCGAGTCGTTCACCCCGTCACCAGTCACCGCCACAATGGCACCCTGTGTGTACAAATATGAGTCAGTTATTTCCCTTCATATTATGATTATAGAACGAAGTCCTTTTTGTGTTATTTTGGTGTGTACCTGTCTCTGGCAGCCCTCCACGATGATGAGTTTCTGTTGAGGAGAGGTCCTGGCGAACACGATCTCTGTGTGATTCTTCAGCACTTCATCCATCTGGTCCTGCGAGAGATCCTTCAGGTCCGAGCCGTGGATCACACAGGCTTTAGCGTCCCTAAAAACCCATACACACCAACAATAGCAAATGAAGACTCGCTCAAAGAACCTTAAAAGAGCCATTTATTCCTATTGTGAAGAGCATTAAAAAAATCGAAATAAACTTATTTTGCGCATTAAAAAGATTCCATGGATGTTAAAGTTTCTTCATGGAACCATCAATACCAATAAAGAAATTTTATTTTCTTAAAGTGTAGATGTTTTAGCAGTGACAAACTTCTGAAGTTATTATAGGAAGTATTGTACTATTATATACTGTAAGTAGTATAGACATTATTGATTCAGAACATAGACATGTTCCTGGATCAAGATCCTTTGTCATTCCTAGAAACAATATCCCAATATTAAAACTCAATTTGATTCAGAGGCCCAAACTGAGGAAAAATATGCAATTTGGTGCATTTGCTGATATTATATGGGCAAAAAGTGAGATGAAATTCTAGTATTGTAATATAAATCAATGAGATCTTTATTACAGTTTAGCAGAATGCTTCTATAAAACATATATAAATAGGAGTCGTCACTCTATATTTCACAATAAATGGTTTTATGACCAAAGCTCTTTAGTTTTCATTTAAAACATATAAAGCAATGCAATACAATGATGACTGAGACAGAGAAACATTACTCAAAAGCCTTTAAAAAAGCCACATTTTAACATGATTTTCCGAATAAATAATCAAGTAAACCTAAGTGTCCATCTCGAAAAATATCAAAGTTATTCAAATGTTTACTTCTTATTTCAGAGCAAAAAGACAAGTGAACCATGATTTTACGATTAAACTAAAAGGCATTTTTCTTACTAAAAAAGTCTTAACTATCAATCAAATGGCGAAAGGTATGCAGTAGACTCTGTACAGCATCATGTTGGTCATTTAGTGACCTCAGAAATGTGTGTCTCAAATCTGACACAGTAGGCTTTACATGGTTTAAGTTGACTCTACCTGGGGTTGACCTGGCTGACGGGAATATTAAGCCGAGCGGCGATGTCCTCCACGGTCTCGTTACCCTCAGAGATGATCCCCACACCTTTAGCGATGGCCTTGGCCGTGATGGGATGGTCTCCGGTCACCATGATGACTTTGATACCAGCTGAGCGGCATTTGCCCACGGCGTCAGGGACGGCAGCTCGGGGAGGGTCGATCATGGACATCAGACCCACAAAGCACAGGTTGTCTGTCTGGAAGTTAATATCGTCTGTGTCAAAGGCGAATCCTTTGGGGTACTTGTCCTCAGGCATGAACAAGTGGCAGAAACCTGGATGGAAAGAAGGAAAAAAGACTGTCAAAAGGTTTTGAGGATCCAGTGTTTTTGTCTGTCATGTGCCTTGGATTTATATTCATGTTTGTTGTTTTTAAAAGGATTTTTTAGAGCTTCGTGAAGAAGCATCAGGAAACAGAAAAGCACATGCACATCCATCACTGTGGTTTGATTTTGATATTCCACGTCACATCTCTATTTCTCACCCAGCACTCTCTCTCCCAGTCCTCCGAGCTCCAGGTAGGCGTTCTGGAAGGCCTCCTTCAGTTCCTCGTCCATGGGCTGTTCTTTGCCCTGCTGCAGGATGGTGGAGCAGCGGTCCAGGATGCGCTCTGGCGCCCCCTTCATCACCAGCAGGTAATGGCAGTCGTTACCCTCATCCGACTCGTGCACTGACAGCTGATGTGAAAACACACCCAAACACATGAAAATAAAAGTTCATGAAAACAGAATAATCTGTTACACGTGAATTAAGATTAGTATGCTTAATCATTCTTAAGAATTAAAAGAAAAATTTAAGAGGAATGGCATTGTCTAATGATGGACTACACACGTCTGTAGTTTTCTTTAGACAAAATCATTCATAATCAGATTTAGAAATGAAAGTTTTAAAGTATTTTAGTTATTGACAAAAGTATTTCACAACATTTTTTCTATTTTCAAAATATGTATTTTTTTTATTTCAACTAATTCTTAGTTTTTTTAGAGAATTTGTAAAGTACAATATTTTGTTAATTAATACATGGAATGAACATGGAGATATATATATATATATATATATATATATATATATATATATATATATATATATATATATATAAAACCCCTCCCAAGACACAATTGAAAGGATTTCAGGGTTATAATGGGAATCGTATTGGATATATATATAATTATTACATGTATTATATATAAATTAAATATTTATATATACATTTGATGCATGACTATTTGAAATGAACTAATGAAATTAATAAAAATGGTTATAAAATTTAAATAAATTGTTACATGACCTACAAAATACCCTTTTTTTCTTAGACATTGATATACATTTCAACATAAAATCTTGTGTTTACTTTAAAAAAACGACATGAACATGTAAATCCTTTATTTGGAAATTTAAGTTTAAATAATATTATACTTATATTATTATGCTGATATACATTTATTTTGAATTGACAGTAAATATACAATATTATTATGTAAGGTTACACTGACTGAATATTAACCAAGTTAATGGATGCTTAATTCAGTCACATAAGATACTGAATAGTAACCAAACCTGGTATTTGTTGGTGGAGTTGAAGGGAATTTCAGCCACTTTCTTGTTCTTGTCCCTCATGGCTTTGACGGAGCCACAGGAGAGCTCGATGCACTTGAGAAGAGCCGATTCAGAGGCGTCCCCCGCGACATCACGCTTCAGGATGGGCAGAGAGTCCTGTCCCGCCTTAAACGAGGCTCTGTTACAGAGCGCCGCCACACGGGCCAGAGACAACCACGTCCCAGAGCTCTTGTCAAAGGATGCACCTGTTAGAGAACACACACAGAATCAATACAGTATCTATATACAGCCGAACAACCAGCTAGAACACCCTGATAATGCAAATGAACTATTTTCTGTTTGAATATACTTTAAAATTGTCATTTACTTCTGTGATGCAAAACTGAATTTTCAACATCATTACTCCAGTCTTCAGTGTCACATGAAGAAGAAATTATACTATAATATGCTAATTTAATGCCCACAAAAACGTTATTATTATTTTTACTAACAGTTGGATGTTATATGGATTAAATAAACCATTAAATCAAATAATAATTATATATTTTTAAGATATATATGTTTGTATTATTTTTTTTAAATTGATTTTTTTTATATGTCTATATAGTTTTAATTCATTTTTATTCCAGGTTTAGTTTCAGCTATTGTAGAACATCAGCATTAACTACATAAAAAAAGAGATTTTTTTTTTTGTGTGTGTTCAAGAAACTCATACAGGTTTTTAACAGCTTGAGGGTGACTACATAATGACAGAATATTTGGGTGAACTATCCCATTAATATAGAAGCCCATTTCCGCCACTGAATAAAAATTCAAACAATTATTATTTAACCTCACAATTCTGACTTTTTTCTCACAATTGTGGGTTTATTTCACACAATTCTCACTTTTATTTTCATAAGTCTGACTTCTTTTGTCAGAATTGTGAGATATGAACTCATTGTGAGTTATAAAGTCAAATTCTGAGGGAAAAATGTTTATACTGTATCTCACAATTCTGACTTTATAACTCGCAATTGTGAGTTTCTTATTTCTTCAAAAATATTATTTTATTATTTTATTTTATTATATTATTATTATTATTATTTTTACTTTTTACTCAGTGACAGTAACCGCCTTCCATTTTTTTTTACGCATATTTGTCAAATAAAAATATTTTGCCGTTTTAAAAACAATAATAAAAAAAAAATTTTACTCACCCCAAACATTTGAAAGTTAAAATCTATCTATTCTGCATCTTTTGCCCTAGCAATTACCTATCAAAGGGTTACTCCACCCCAAAATGAAAATTTGGTCATTAATCACTTTACCCCCATGTTGTTCCAAACCCGTAAAAACAATTTAAGATATTTTGAATGAAAACCTGGAGGCTTGAGACTGTCCCATAGACTGCCAAGTAAATAACAGTGTTAAGGTCCAGAAAAGGTATGAAAAGTCGTCATCAGAATACTCCATCTGCTATCAGACGTGCAATCTGAGTTATATGTAGTGACGGGAACACTTTTTGTAAGGGAAGAAAACACAAACAATGACTTTATTCAATAATTCCTTTGTCAACGATCTCCTCTGTGTCACTCCACTTCATCGCGCTGTGTATGCTCTTCTGTGTCCTCCATGCCACAAGGATGCGCTGTTTCTACGTGTATTTAGCTTTGATTTAAAATAAAACAGCGCACCCTAGTGGCATGGAGAACACAAAGGAATTATTGAATAAAGTCATTATTTTATTATTTTTCGCTTACAAAAAGTGTTGGACAGATGGAGCATTCTTACGACTTTTTTTCATACCTTTTTTTGACCTTGATACTGTTATTTAATTGGCCAGGTTTCAATCCATGTTTTCATCCAAAATATCTTAAATTGTGCTCTGAAGATGAACTGAGCTTTTACGGGTTTGGAACGACATGGGGTAAGTGATTAATGTCAAAATGTTCATTTTAGGGTGGAGTTTCCCTAGCAACTCACCCGACTGATCTTCGGTGGTGTCTGCCTCATGGATCTGATTGTCGAACCACATGTGGGCGACAGTCATGCGGTTCTGCGTCAGGGTGCCGGTTTTATCAGAGCAGATGGTGGATGTGGATCCCAGAGTCTCCACAGCCTCCAGATTCTTCACCAGGCAGTTCTTGCGGGCCATGCGCTTGGCCGTGAGCGTCAGACACACCTGAGAGACAGAAACAGAAAGACAGAAAGAGAGAAATGGAAACAGAGGAAGAGAAACACAGAGCACAAGGATGTGTGAGGCAGATGTTGAAAGGAAAGGGAGGTGGAGAGAAAGAGAAGCAAACTGAACTTCAGTGACATTACATTGTTGGTAATGTGGCACAATGCAGCATCGTGCAGTAAGAGAAGAGTGTTAAATCAAAAAGGCAAGCACAGCAAGAAGCAGAGAGGTCAGAAACATACTCTACACAACGTCTGTCTTTTGTTATTTACATCAAAAGACGAGCCAATCAAAATCTAAAGAATATTAGCAAAATATCATGCCAAAATCAACAGTTGTGACATGCCCTTTTCATCCAAGACCGCCTTAAATACTCTAGATATATAACCCAGAATATTTTAAATAAGTGTTCACTTGCAGTGAGGAAAGAAATTTATAATGATAATTTTTCTGAGGTGAATTATTGGCTGCTGAGAACATGCAAAATGCAGGTGTTACACATGTACTTTTTCAAATTTTAGTTAGTCTTTTAGACCACAATCTGTCCTGTGACAGACTACAGATAATTCATACAAATATAATCAGATTTAGAGAAAACCCAGTGTGAAAATTTGATATAAAGATCATCCAAATTTTATAATTTTTTTTTTTTTTTACTAGTTTCAAGCATGTGGTGTAGCTTTGCACTTTGCATAAAACAAGATTTAAAAATCCAAATTCTCTATATCACATTAATAATTATTATTCAAGTTTTTGTTTACTTTTGTGATTTTTTTGTGAATGTCCAATAACGCACCCTTATGGCAATGTTGAGATGCTTTCTTTAATCAATGAAACATATATGGTATAAGTTATAAAAAAGTCTAAGTATAGAAGTTATAAAATAAGTTATAAAGAGCAGCACAACTGTTTTCAACATTACTTGAGAAGCAAATCAGCATATTAGAATGATTTCTGAAGGATCATGTGACACTGAAAACTGCTAACAATTCAGGTATGCACCACAGGAATAAATTATATTTAAAAAATATATATTCAAATAGAAAACTGTAATTTTAAATTTTAATAATATTTCACAATATTTACTATTTTTTTAAGAGACAGTTGTGTACATCTATAGGCTACAGCACAAATTATAAGGGGGTTCAGAAACATATTAGTGAAGTATTTAAAAAAATGTGACTTTTTATTATTAATAAGCACTGAAGATTGCAAAACATTTTCAAGAAAAATCAAGGTAGAGGAGTTTTTTTTTTTTTTTACAGTCATTTTGTTCTTAAAGTCATGAAATTTTGCTAAAAAAAAACAAAATTTGTAGATTGTAGATATAAAATTATGTATTTTTGTAATTTAAAAGAATAACTAACATTTACTGTAAATAAGTATGTAAAATTTGCCAGTTTGGTCCAAAAAGCATTAGAAACCTTACAGTCATATTCAGCATGCACATTTGCTTTGCATTATGAATTACACATTTCTGAATGCAGTGAAGCATGAAACCAAGCTTGACTTCTGCGTAGAGTATGTTTGAGGTCTAGTTGTGCATCGCAGCAAGAGGCACAGGACAGCCCCAATGCACAGCCAGAGCCCCGGCGGTCTCTATGTGGCAGCCACTAGCTCGCACAGGCAACTAGAGATACCACAGAGTAATACTTTGTCAGATTTTCATATTGACCTAGGCTTTCAACAGTGAGAGTCTGTAAAAGAACACAGGAAGAAAAAGAGAGGAACAGACAGGGAGAAAGAGAGACAGTGATAGAGTCACGAAGAGTCACAGATATGGAGGATTAGAGAGAGGGAATACAGTTCAAGAACACACACGATGAGCGTATACTGACACCACACAACCACAGACGAGAAGCCACAACACTCACTAACACTGTCAAGAGTTAAACCCAAGAAGAAATCAACCAGAGACAGATTAAAAAATGATTCAAACACAGATTCAAGTGTGAGAATATGTTCAGAATGGCACAAAAAGTAGTAACCTCCCCTGACTAGTTCTGCAAAATTAAAAGAAACTAAATTAAACCAAAATTCACTCACTTTCAATTTTTTTATCTACTGAATGTGCAAATATATATATATATTCCCCTGTGATGAAACATGATTTTGCATAAATGTTTTAATTTTATTTTTGTATGCAAAACAAATAATTAGACAAAAATAAATAAATATATATATATGCATGTTTACATATATATATATATATATATATATATATATATATATATATATATATATATATATATATATATATAGTCTAATTATTTATTTGAATGGCAATATTTTATATATTTATTTTATTTTTTTAAATTCTTTTGTTACTTTTTTTGTTTTGTTTTTTTACATAAAACACTATCGTTTAAAGGTTTGTGGTCTTTAATATTTCTAATGTTTTTGAAAGAAGTTTCTCACTTAATTATGCATTAAATGAAGTCCAAAGTGACATTTAAAGACATTTGATTGGCTGAATAAAATAATTATTTTCTTTAAAAAATCTTACTGACCCCAAACTTTTGAACGATTTATTTACTGACATATTATCGTCCCTTGTGAATTTATATAGCAAATATAATCTAGCCCTCTACTGTATATATTTATAATTGCATATGGAGTAATGTTTTACATAATATTTCTCATACTCAGTAGGGAGTATGCGGTACATTCTGTGCAGTATGTAGTACTGTACGTACTATGAAATATGTTCATATGTTGTAAGTCCATTTCAAACATGCCATGAACAAAAAATAAGCAAATAAAGATGATGACAAATAAACATTAAGTCACAAATTATACTGAAAAATAACAATAAAAACATGTACGTGTCACAAAAAGACATTTAAACACTTGCAGGGACACTAATACACACTACAAAACCCTGAGACTGAGAAAGAGAGGAGTCTCACAGTGACGGTGGCCAGCAGTCCCTCAGGCACATTGGCGACGATGATGCCGATGAGGAAGATGACCGCCTCCAGCCAGCTGTAGCCCAGGATGATTGACAGGATGAAGAAGGAGACGCCCAGGAAGACGGCCACGCCGGTGATGATTTGGATGAAGTGCTCGATCTCCTTGGCAATGGGGGTCTTTCCGGTCTCTAGGCCGGAGGTCAGAGTAGCAATACGGCCCATGACGGTTCGGTCACCGGTGCACACCACAATCCCACGAGCGGTACCTGACAGGAGAAGAGAACAGAAAGACATTGTTACAAAGAACAGATGACATTATCCTAATTACCACATGATGCCTTAGCAAATATATAAATAAAAGTACAGGAAATATTAATCTAAATTGATATTATTTTATTACGTGAGAAGAATGAGTGATACAATGTGTGACCTACAGTATACTGTTATACTTACAGTATGCTGCAATCATTCTAGTAGTACATAGATTATACAACTTTTAGTTATAGGTTTGGCAGTTACACTAATGTTTCTATTACAGGGCAAAGGAAATCCCTTATTTTGCTTAATATAAAAACCACCATACAAATGTTTGGGTTGATAAGACTTTTTTTTGTTTTTGTTTTTGAAACAAGTCTTTAATGCTCATTAAGGCTACATTTATTTATTTATTTATTTTCATCAAAAATACAGTAAAAACAGCAATATTTAGACATATTATTATTTAAAATAATTGTTTTTATTGTAATATATTTTGTAATGCAATTTATTTCTGTGATCAAAGCTGAATTTTCAGCATCATTACTCCAGTCTTCAGCGTCACATGATCCTTCAGAAATTATTCAAATATGATTTACAGCTCAAGAAGCATTTTATTATCAATGAGGAAAACGGCTGTGCCGTTTAAATTTTCATGATTCTTTGATGAATATAAAACTCAGAAGGACAGAATTTATTCGAAATAGAAATCTTTTGTAATTTGTAATGTCTTTAAAAATATTATTATTAAAAAATATTTTTTTATGAAAATAAATATTTTTTATTCATTGACTACTACCACATGGTGTTATTTGAATCTCTCTGAAAGTCCTTAAAGGGTTAGTTCACCCAAAAATTAAAATTATGTCATTAATAACTCACCCTTATGCTGTTCCAAACATGTAAGACCTCCTTTTATCTGCGGAACACAGTTTAAGATATTTTAGATTTAGTCCGAGAGCTCTCAGTCCCTCCATTGAAGCTGTGTGTACGGTATACTGTCCATGTCCAGAAAGGTAAGAAAAACATCATCAAAGTAGTCCTTGTGACATCAGAGGGTCCGTTGGAATTTTTTGAAGCATCGAAAATACATTTTGGTCCAAAAATAGCAAAAACGACGACTTAATTCAGCATTGTCTTCTCTTCCGTGTCTGTTGTGAGAGAGAGTTCAAATCAAAGCAGTCTGGACATCCGGTTCGCGAACGAATCATTCAGTTCACCAAATCGAACTGAATCGTTTTAAACGGTTTGCATCTCTAATACGCATTAATCCACAAATGACTTAAGCTGTTCACTTTTTTAATGTGGCTGACACTCCCTCTAAGTTCAAACAAACCAATATCCCGGAGTAATTCATGTACTCAAACAGTACATTGACTGAACTGCTGTGAAGAGAGAACTGAAGATGAACACCGAGCCGAGCCAGATAACGAACAAAACATTGACTCGTTCACGAGTCAAGAACCGTTTCTATCAGACGCGTCCGATTCGTGAACCGAGGAGCTGATGATACTGCGCATGTGTGATTCAGCGTGAAGCAGACTGACACACAGAGCGTCTGAACTGAACTGATTCTGTGCTAGTCTTATGAGCGCGGGTAAACCGAAGGCTTGAATCAAGGGCAATCATTGCAAATGACGCCATTACGTCGAGCGCAAAATAACCGGTGAACCGTTTTCTTCAACCGGTTTATTGAATCGAACTGTCCGAAAGAACTACTGGTGATCCAAACACCGATGCAACCGGTTCTTCACTCGTGAACGAGTCAGTCTATTGTTCGTTATCTGGCTCGGCTCGGTGTTCATCACAGCAGTTCAGTCAGTGTACTGTTTGAGTGCATGCATTACTCCGGATTGGTTTATTTGAACTCAGAGGGAGTGTCAGTCACATTTTAAAAAAAGTTAACAAAAGTCATTTGTGGATTAATGCGTATTAGAGATGCGAACCGTTTAAAACGATTCAGTTCGATTTGGTGAATTGAATGATTGTTCGCGAACCGGATATCCAAATTGTTTTGATTTGAACTCTCTCTCACAACAGACACGGAAGAGAAGCAATGCTGAATAAAGTCGTTGTTTTTGCTATTTTTGGACCAAAATGTATTTTCGATGCTTCAAAAAATTCCAACGGACCCTCTGATGTCACATCGACTACTTTGATGATGTTTTTCTTACCTTTCTGGACATGGACAGTATACCGTACACACAGCTTCAATGGAGGAACTGAGAGCTCTCGGACTAAATCTAAAATATCTTAAACTGTGTTCCGCAGATAAAAGGAGGTCTTACAAGTTTGGAACAGCATAAGGGTGAGTTATTAATGACATAATTTTCATTTTTGGGCGAACTAACCCTTTAACAAAGTCCTTAAGAAATTAAAATTAATGTCTCATATTAGCTCTTTTGTTTTTCATTTTAAAATATCCAGTATGACATCCTGACTGATGTCTTGTAATGACATAAAAAAGAGTTCTGTTCTACATTCTAGAAGCCTCATAATGAGCTTGTGTAATCCTGTAATTCACCACATGGTGGCAGGAGAGTGTCACCCCGCTGAGTCTGGACACAAAGGAAGGACATTGTCTGAGATCACCAAAACACTGACACCCTGCTGAGCAGAGGGCATATGTGAGGTCTCCTGACCCATCAAAACAACAGCATTACGCAACTGACAAGAGCTGTATCTGAGAGGGAAACCAGGCATTTCTGAGAGAACTATACATGTAAGTGCTTTCATTGAAGCAGCTAGATTTTTTATAATGAATATGAAACATCTTTCTGAAGGTAGAAAACCTAAAAGATTAGATGAACAAATGATGAAACCTCATTTGGAATTCCGTAGAGGAGAAAATGCCATTAGCTCCTGCAGTATTATTCATTTATTATTCAGTAAGATCTGAAATGATTTGTGCTTTACCATCAATATGAATCCAAAAGAGTGACACAAAAAGAGAAATGTGTGAAAAACGAGGGCGTGAGCAATTGCGTAGGCAGTAGACGAGTGGCAAGATGGGGCGCAGAAGTGAGAGGTTGTTGTCATGACAACAGTTTCCATCTATGGCTGTTTCTGGCACACACACAAAAAAAAAAAACACCAGGGAAAAATAGAGAGATTGGAAAGGGGTGAAATGAAGAAGCAGAAATCGATCGGAGAAGATGAGTTCATAAAGAACTGGAAATGAAATATAGAAAGAGTGCGAGTGACACAGCATGGAGAAGAAAATGGAGCAGTGATGCAGCTGCTATGGCAACCGTACCCTCAACACAGTTGGTGGAGAAGAAGGCGATGTTACGGGTTTCCAGAGGGTTGTCATGGGTACAGTCAGGTGACCTGGTCTGAGGCTCTGATTCGCCCGTCAGGGAGGAGTTATCAACCTGAAAAATAATAAATCAAATAGATATATACTGTATGTGTGTGTAACAAACTGCTGTTGGTTTGACTGAGCCTTGTCTGAAAGATTAGAAGTGCTTAAATATTAACAGGCCTCACAGTCAGATAGACAGATAGTCTGTAAGTGTTCATAGTAAATATGTCCATCCATGTTTCTGTGTAGCTGCTGTACCTTGCATCCATGACCAGAGATGATCCTGAGGTCAGCAGGGATCCTGTCTCCTCCCTTCACCTCCACCAGGTCACCAGCCACCACCTCCTCAGCGTTAATCTGGAGCTTCTCACCTTCACGGATCACTAAAGCTTGCTGCGGACCACACACACACACACACACATCAATTTCAGCCCCCAATGACTCTAAGGCCAATGGAGAGATTAAAGATGCATTAATACAAACTGAAGGCGTCAGAGACCCAGCGCTGGAAGACAACAATTAGGATTATGACCAGAGAGGAAAAAAAGCAGAAGTTTTTTGGAGTATATTGGTTATTTGAGTTGAATATTATTTTGAGTTGAGAAGTAAAGCTAGAAATATGCACTGAAAAAGTTTGTCACTTTTAAATGATCACTTGGATCAAGTAGGACTGGGAATCCGAACTGAGGTTATTAAAGTGCTTTGGTGTACCTGGGGAACCATGTTCTTGAAAGACTCCATGATCTTTGAGCTCTTGGCCTCCTGGAAGTAGGAGAAGCAGCCAGTGATGATGACCACAGCAGACAGCACGATGCCCAGATACAGCTGTAGAGCAGAGAGACAGACAGAAGGGACAGGTTATCAAATGAATGTGGAGAAAATCCTCAAAAGGTCACAGACCTTTATTTCTCTGAATCACCTTGTTTGCATTTGTGCTACCCAAAAATCATTAATCTGAAGCAAACCATGAATACATATGACATCATGGCAGTTTTTCCTCTATATTTTGCATGCATCAATGTTTCTTTTCCTGTTTCTCGTCGCAGTGTTTATTCTAGTACAGTTAACAGAAGTACAGTAGGCAATGCAATTGGGAATATGAGACAAATTACAAAATACAAATTACAAATTACATTACAAAATGATTTTTTCCCCCCATGATATAAGGAACAATCTTAAATTTGTTGTTACTTTGAAGAGTTAGTGTTTTAATTGAGGTATAAAAACAAGATGCCACATACTGAAAAAGTGTATGGTAAATGTATAAATGTTATGTAAATGTAGTAATGAAATGCACTACCTTTTAATTGTGTGGAGTCAGTATCATTTTTAAGGAGTTTGATTCAACAACTGTGTGACACTGAAGACTGGAGTACTGATGCTGAAAATTCAGCTTTGCATCACAAAAATAAATTACATTTTAAAACATATTCACTTAGAAAATAGTTATTTTAAATGGCAATAATATTTCACAATATTACTGTTTTTTATTTTATTTTTTTTGTGAGGGAGGGACTGAAAAAGTTTTGTCTTAGAATTAATTTGCTAAATCTAAATTAGGGGAATGTTTTTATTTTCAACCCAATCTCTTCAAAATGCTTTCTGACACCCATGGATTTTCTCCCAACTAAACACACTTTAAAAGGGATAAATCATATTTAATGCAGTATTGTTAACAAAAATTACACCGATTACAAATAAAATGCTAGACTGGGAACGAATAGGATTACTGATTATGTCACAAACATGGCCTTCTCTAAACAGCAGCATAATGCATATTTTGTGCAATTCCCTCACATTGTCATTGGCAGGGTCGTCCTCCGTGGCGGCCTGGATGGCGTAGGCCAGGAAGCAGAGGATGGCTCCGATCCACAGCAGGATGGAGAATCCTCCGAAGAGCTGTCGGCAGAATTTGACCCACTCCGGGGTGGTGGGGGGTGGGGTGAGAGCGTTGGGACCATCCCGAGCGAGGTACTCCGCCGCCTTGGCATTAGTCAGACCCTTCAGGGGAAAGGAGAGAAGCAATCTGATTCAAGAGTTCATGTCAAACACTCCTGCACTGCCACTAGAGGGCGATGGTGGCGCAGTGTTTTAGGAGATCTGTTGAAATCATAGACAGTAAAAGAAATGGACACAGCGACCCCATTGGAACTCAATTGAGACAAGTGAAGCCCATTTTTAGTGTTTTTTAGCACTTCCGTTTCTGACGCGCAGACTCAAACGAAGCTTGACGACGTCAGTAACCTGTCTGACGGATGTAAATCTTCTAGTAGCTGTGCGTGAAAACTGCCATCGTTAATCTTGCAGAGACGGTGAGCTTGAGCGGGGAGTTCTTTGACGTTAGTGAGCAGGAGTAAGTATTCTGATTAATTATTTTGTATAGTATTTTAAAATGTCTGTAGGGTAATGCGACAGAGAGTTGAGTGGTTATGACGCAATCGTTAGCCTATTTTTTACAAAAACTGTTTCTACGGGGCCATAATGTTACATAGAAGGTAATGGAGCCCTTTATACATTGTTGTGTATCTTTAGAAATAAATAATGGACAAACGGAGTCTTTAAACGCCTCAGATGTAAAGTTATTTGCTATCAAAGTGACGCCAAAATGAATGGGAGTCAATGGGAATGCTAACGCAAGTGAAGTTCTGCTACAAGATGGCGGCACGCAGCCGACTTCAACTTCCGGTCGACTTCCTTGCCGCCTGGTTGAGATCACAGTTCCTCTTTTAAAACATTAGTGCTTCACATAAACTCACTAAAGTGAAATTAGTTCACTGTTAAAGGTATAGTTAACCATAGTTAAAATTCATACAGGTTTGGAGCCACTTGAGGGTCAATGGAGACATTTCTGGGCGGACTGTCCCTTTAAGTTGCTTTAGATGAAGCTGTGAAACCTTACATATGAAATAATAACCAGATTTATTTTTTTATATATATCTATATCTATATATATATATATATATATATATATATATATATATATATATATATATATATATATATATATAGATAGATAGATATAGATATAGATATAGATATAGATATATATATATATATATATTGATATAGATATAGATATATAGTAATATATATATAATAGTTTATTGAAGCTTTAGACCAAAATGTTTAAAAATATAAAATTTTTGCAGGTTTTTTGTTGTTTTTTTGAGTTTCATATTTGATACATCAGGCTTTTATGGCTCATATAGTATGATATAGTGAAAATATGGAGCTCATACTTGAGGAAGAAAAACACCTCAATTTCATTCAGAGGCCCAAACTGAGCATAAATATTATGATATCTATATATATATATATATATATTATATTTATATGGCCAGTAAGATGACATTCTGATAGCTTGTAATGTAAATCAATGATAAGTGTTTCAGTATCAATGAACAGTATATCAGATTACTTACATAAAATACATATAAATATCAGCTGTCACTCTGTATAGCCTAATAATGCATCTTAGTGAGATGATATTTAAACACTTCATTTTTTTATTGTGGGGAAAAACATATATGAGCAAACAAACATCAATCAAAGATGTACATCCGTTAATCAGAGCCCTGATGTGTCAACTTTTGGTGTGTTCTATTTCTTAAAACGGGTTGCGGGTAATCAAGGATCTTGATATATTATGATATAAAAGTTATTCTTGTGTTAATTCAATAAAAAATATAATTATTTCACCGCAATAAGACACGATAAAAGGCATGTAAATTGTAAACGAAAAGATTTTCAGCAAGTTTTGATCTTGTTGATCATTTAGAGGCCTTGGATATTTTGAGTATCAAATATAATACTGAATAGATTTTAAGATTAATACAAGCTTTACGTTCCTGCAGTGCATAATGAAAGTTTGACTGCCATGTTAAAATTAAACAAAGCTTTAACTTTACATTGTAGGTAATAAAGCTGTAGAATTACAAGAATTAATTCATTTTAATTTGACAGTACAGACTTAATGCTACAAGAGTAAAGGAAGTCAGAACAGTTCAATATTTTAAAACTAAATGGAGGCTGAATGAAAACTTCATTGGCTTACTATGTATGTGACAAACACAGAAACTTTTCAAAATATATTTTTTTGCATCTCACAGAAGAAAGGAAGGAAAGGAAGTCATTCAGGTTTACATAAGGGTGAATAAATGATGGCTGTATTTTCTTTCCAAAAAAAAAAACAAGGAGACGGAAGATATTATTTTATGTGAATATTGTAGAAATATAAAACAAATCACAATATGAGTAATAATAGCAACAGGGTGTCAGGGCAGCCTCATCAGTGAGGACTTTAGTTAAATTAAACTTTAGCAAAAGATTCACTAATACACAAATCCTTGGTCTTTCAGTGCGTCAGAGTCAAGCTATCTTTAGGATCTGGACACATCTGCCATTATGAAGGAAACTGAATTTATCCAGGAGGAAGAACCAGACAGACATTCAACTGCCTCTTTTCTGCAATCTCAAACCACTCCATATAACTTTGTTGATTCTCAGAATATTATTTTTTTAATCTCATAATACGTTGATACTTTGATTCTTAGAATGGTAACTATATTCACTAAATATTAGCCTACTACTTTAATCTCAAAATGTTATGACTTCATTCTCAAACCCACACATTTATTCTAGGACAAAGCCTTTTGTGAAAGAGCCCTTATTCTTGTTATACTATTTTATTATTATTATTTTATTTTTTAATGTTGCACTACAATACCATCATATAAAAACAGCTGGCTTGTTTACATGATTTCAATGCTTTAAATTGTGAAGAACTCACCTGTACAATGTCAGTGTTGAATTTCCGGCATACTTCTTCAATTGACATCTTATGCTCTGTCTGGAGAAAAAGAGAAAAGAGAGTTTATATTTATTACAAAGAAAGGATGAGCTATAGAGTACGACCGACTGCAAAGACTGAACCACAATCTTGCTACATTTGATTCAAGGCAAAACAGTGTATGAAAATTCATTTACGAGGCACTAAACTCACAGTGAAATTACACAAGTGAAACAGGACGTACAATATAAAATGATTCACTACAGGTCACTGATTGTCAAAGAGTGCATTTGAAGATTCATAAAAACATACATACAAACATACACATACAAACATGTGATATGTGTGGATGTGTCTTACCAGTGGTACTTCCTTCTTCAGGTCATCCAGATCTTTTCCTCCCTTTCCCTTTTTGGGAGACTCCTTCTCATTTGTGTCCTGCGTGGTAGCCACGCGGTAGCTGTCCGACCGTCCATACTGAAAAAAAAAAAAAAGTATGATTATTCTTGGATCAGCTACTTAATCACACCTAGAATAAAGCCAGCTAACACTGGAATGTGGAAGTGAATATTATATATGTACATTTTAAGGTAACACTTTATAATAAGGTTTATTTTGTTAACATTATTTAGCTTTATTAGTTAACATGCTTCATTAGTTAACATGAACTTAATATTAAGTTCAACATTTGCTAATACATTATTAAAATCAAACGTTTCATCTTTATCTAAAACCTATTAGAAATTAGGACAATTTCATACATTTTCTAGCCAATAAAAATACATATGGTATGTATGTGTAATACATTTTTGGACATATATATCATGCAGGTGTATATCCATGAAAAAAAACCATCGATACATGTTGATATTGTATTAGTAAATTTAAAAGAAAGACATGTATTAAAAAAAGATGTGTATGTTGTTTAAATAAAGCTGCATATATAAACAAAATATATATTGCTGACATATGTGACCCTGGAGCAGTCTTAAGTCACTGGAGTATATTTGTAGAAATAGACAAAAAAAAAAAAAAAACATTCTATGGGTCAAAATTATAAATTTTTCTTTTATGCCAAAAATCATTAGTATAATAAGTAAAGATCATGTTCCATGAAAATATTTTGTAAATTTCCTGCCGTAAATATATAAAAACTTATTTTTTTATTAGTGATATGCATTCCTGAGGAGGCGATGCTCTTCATGAATGAGGATGAGAGAGGAAATGCCAACAGATAATGCTTCATCCACTATCCTGATTATCTTTGAAAGCGTGAAGCTTTAACAGGAACCCCATGTGGGATACGGGGGTTGTGTGAGCATGGGGGCCATTGAGGGTGGTCTAGTGCACTTCAATCCACATTAGGGCTTTGCATTGATGTGGCATCCCCTGATTTGCCATGTGTGCTTCTGTGACCTATTTTAGCTTGAATGCACAACCAGACGGCATTACAGTCAAATCCACCATTACACACACCAGCATGCTTACGTGTTAATGTGCAATACTTGAAATGCATTCATAAATGATTCTGATGTTGCTTGATAATATTGCATTCTAAACAACTAAAACAATATTAAAGAAATAAATTGTCATGAGAGCTTTGATTTTAATACATTATGGTCACGCCTGAATAAACTTTATCCAAAGTGGTTATTTAAATTTTACCATTGACGGATAATGAAGATTGAATTGAATTATTTAAAATAGAAATAGTTTGTATTTTATTAGCAGCTTTTGTCATTTATGCTCATCATACTGTTCAACTCTACATAAAAAATTCTATAAAAATGTATAATCAATGAATGATATAAAAACTGATCTATAATCTAAAATGAATGATTTATGCTTATTATACGTTTTAACTTAATAAAAAAAAAAAGAAAAAGAAAAAATAAGTAAAAATCAGTTAAATCAAATAAATTTACCCAATGATAGCTTTTAAAATAGTAACTCAATAATATTCAGGAACTATTATATTATTAAAACAAAACACGGGGGAAAACAAATCAAACAATCCTTAATAAACAATGTAAAAATATTGAAAACTTTAAATGATGATAAACTCTGTTTAAGTGGCAGATTATAAAAAAAAAAAAAAACTATGTTCCAGGATTATTACAGTTCACTAAAACTAAAACTATAGAAATAAATAAATAAACAAATAAATAAAAGATTGTATTATTTGAAAAAAAAAAAAAAATTAACTGAATAAAATTCATCTAGTTTCCAAGGCAAGATTTCTAATTTTCATTTAGTTCAATTTATGTACTAAAATAACTCAAACTAAAATTGAAATAAAAAGTAATAAAAACTATTTAGACCTGAATAAACATAAAAATTACTAAAACTTTAACTAAAATTGGCATGAGCGGAAAATCTAGAGTATCGCAGTGATGCTAAAATAACACTGCTATTTTCATCATCGTGTTTAACTGACAGTACTTCCTTTGTTAAAAAAAAAGAGAGAGAAAAAAAACATGAACTAATAAAAATTAAAACCCAAAACACTACAAAACACAAAAAGGGCAAGATTGCAGAATCCTTGTGGCCGTGTGTTGAAACAGTCTGACCATCTGTCAAGGGTTTTTCCTCTTTCTATCCTCTGGGTGAGACGGCAGTGCAGGATTAAGACTGTTTACTACAGTCTGGATTAACCTACTGAACAACCGTAATCTCTTATTCATACATAGAGATCGCGCAGATGCTTTGAGATACACTGTATACTGTCCATTTGTATATGTATTTTGTCTCAACTCATCCACTTGTTTTGTTTATTTGCTGTCTAATGTAGTCTAATCAACTTTCTAGCACAGCCAGTGTTATCGCTGTATCGTCATTCATGAAACATCATCAATTCGACTGCATGCAGTTCTCTCTTCATCGCTCATGAACACGTGCATCACAGTTACAGACTCAGACTCGGTCGTGACACTGAGATCAGACGAGGGACACGTGCACATTCATGTTCAAGCCCATTGGTCGCTGTGCCATAGGATGTGTGGAGAACTGTAGCTGCTCCACACTAGTTAATCCAGTGGGCTTGGTCTCAAACCTGATTAAGATTACGTTGTCTTAAAAAGATCCACGACTGAATTTTAAGAGGTTTCTGGATGAGAGCTTGAGTCTGAGACCATCATGTTAATGTTACAGAAATAGTTCACTCAGAAATTAAAAATCTGCCATCATTTATTCACCCTCACGCATAATATAACTATAATAAGGCCTTTCATTCTCACTGGAATTCACTGATGACGCAAACATGGTACGCAGCTGCGTGGAGGTATGCAAATATATTTTGACAGCCTATCATAATTTTCGGACCGAACATTTTGATTACAAGAACATTTTATGGTCTTACACCTTCCACAGATGATATTGATACATAGAAATGAATTTAGACCACTTAACATATTGATTGCTATCTGGATGTGAAGAAACTTTCAACTAGCACAACAAAAAAAAGTTTTTGAACCAAATCACCTTCCCTGCCTGGTGATCATGGATAGGGGCAACTCTTTAAAATTATCCATTATAATAATTTTCTATTCATGTACTCTATAAGACTTGATTGCCATATTGCAAGACTTTTTTGGTCAAATGATTCACTATAAAAATTATCTATCAAATCTTTAAATAAAACAAAGATTACTGGAATACGGTTTACCAGAAAATACAGCCTTTTTCTTTCAAAATTTCACATTTATTTCAAAGTAACATACTTGCCACTAGATCTTATTATTAGTTCTCCCAAAGATGAATTATGAAATTAATCATTTCCTCACCCTCATGTTGTTCTAAACTTGTCTTTAGATTTATTTGAGGAACAAACCAAAATGCAACTCATTACTCACAGATGGCTTATGCAAGATTTGATGTCAATGATGCAATGAATCTGGTTGTCGCATGTCTTGTAACTGTTGTGAAATTTTAGATTTAAATATTTGTATATTCACATAACACAACTAAGATTTGTTTCCCTTACATAAATCTACAATGGGAATTTTTTTTGTAAATTAGTAATTAGTAAATTTTACAATTAATTACTCAATTAATTATCTAATTTAATTAACTTGAGGATATGGAAAAACATGCAGTAATGGATTACACCCTCCATAAAGCTTCTAAAGAAACCTTGCTTCTGGATAACTACACATACCAATAAAACAAACCACATATGAATGCTGATACTAAATTACTAATTAAATATTAGAGCTATCCATTATGTAGCAGCAGAAAAGCTCAAATCATGTAGTAAGAGAATGTGTGGTGTTTAATTTAAGTGCACTGAGTTATGTCCAGAAATGAAGCATACTGTGCATGCATTCAATTTAGCCAAAGATGAAGCAGGTTTCCTAAATGGTGTTTATGAATGGATTCCTAAAGCATGGGTGTGAATTAAAAAATGTAGTAAGAAAGTGTCTGATAACAGATGTGATGTACACTGCAAAAGATCAAACTTTTAAATAAAGATTATACGAGTATGCATTGCATGAAAATACCATTTAAGCTTTTCTTTCTACTACAAAAATTCATGTTTAATTCAATGTGTTAATTGCCAGTTCTTTTAAAAAATCTTTGTGAACTGTTTGTGAAATTTACTAGCAATTTTTCAGTGAAAATTGCTTTGACACCAAATTTGTTCTGAAACAAGACAGCTTGGCTTAGGTTTTAGTATTTTATACAAATGTTCTATTAAAATACTGTAGTTAAATCTCATGTAAACTATTCTGATCATAACCACAAAATCAAAACAAATTCCTTAAGAGAGTTAAGTCTATTTTAATGACCATTAGGATTTTTGCACTGTGACATCATTTTCATGAGAATAGCTCTCCCATCAAATTCTTACTACCACAATACAAAACCCCCATAATTTTCATATAAATAAATGAGCACTAATATGTTCATTTGAATAAAACCCTTTGCATATGTTTTACAGTCATACAGTAAAAATGACTCTATTATAGTAATGGGAATTAATGAACATCTTAATTGAGAATAATAATAAATGTGGTTTATTGCTTGAAAATAGTCCAAATGCAATAACTGGTTCTAAAACAGGCTTCATTTTCAACTATAATTTAAATATAAATATATATTTTTTTCATTTAATTTTAGTGTCAAACTAGATTTTTTTTCTGTAATATGTTAAATAATTCACTTGCTCACTTAAATAAATGAGTGAAATACTACAAATAAACCTTGATATAAACTTGAAGAAAAATAAACATTACATGTGTGTTATATTTTTGTTCCATACATATTTTATAACTTCCTTGTGGCTAAAAATGCCATAATCGTTTTTTGCTACAAACATTTTTAAGGAAGTAGAATTTAAATCTTAGTATAATAAAACTAAGTGAATACATTTTAGCACACCAGACTGTTTGTTAATGCAATTGTGGTCACTGTGTTTTGCTAAATATACAGGAAAGCAACCTTGGCATGGAACAAACTGATTAAAACCTGCTATTGACATTTGAGGGCCAATCAAATAAGCTTACTGGCTGACCTTGAAGGTCCTACAGGATATGACATCATGTTGGCGTCTGGTAAATTGACTGATATCGTGTCTGCTAGCTTTGCTTCATATGACCCCGGGCTTGGACACAAAATAAGGCATGATTGTGTGCTTTAGTGGAAAGTATACGCACACATACATATCCAAAATCACTCAGTGAGAATGAGCTATTGAACAGCTTCCATTACACAACCATCAATTATAAGATTTTCACCACTAGTCTGTTTTAACATTCTTGGATACACAATTATCAGTCATGTAACATCTAAAGTTATGTAAACAGATATTTAAACTCCATTGTTGCCATATTTAAACAAAATGATTTATTAACAAAACAAAATGGTGGCAGACATCATAGTGAAATTTTAGGAAACTAAAACCAAATGAAAGCTTGGTTTCACACTAGCACATGCCATTCCTGCTATTGTAAATATCCTGATCACCTACAGTGCCCTTGAAGCCTTCAGACAAGCTTGTGTTTTTGGATGCATGTCGCAGAGTCACTCTCCAAGAAACATTCACATCATATTAATTGCGGAGAACCCTGAGCCTCCTACAGCTGCTTGCTTCACTGCTGTTCTGAAGGTGACACCAGGTAACTGCCTGACGTTACCCCATCGTTCCCCTCTCCTGCCCTACTATTGGAGTACATTTCACAGGAAATACTTTTTCTACTTCAAAATTTCATGTTTGACTTTTGACATATAAGAAGTAATTTTACTTAGATTCTGTAAGTGTAAGAACTCAAAATCTTCTAGATATGATGGCTTATATGACAGCCAGTACATCTTAAAATGGCTTATATAACAGCCAAGCTGCTAAAACGACTCGTTTTGGATCTTGTCACATTATGACATCATAGTGTGCCAAAAGCCCACCTCTTCAGAAGAAGATCAACGCCTACTCCTGCATCACTGCCTCTAGCAGACGAAAAACACAGACATGTGCCTTGCTTCTGATCCTAACATTAGGAAAGAGTGGATGAACTTTATCTTTAATAAGAACCTGGCCATTAATTTTATTTTAAATGACAAAGGCATTTGAATTAAGATATACATCATTAAATGCAAAAAGTCTGGCTGTGCTTAATGGGTACATGTTTGTACCCATTAAGCACACCCCTGTTCCCATTAAGCTCACACGGTGTATTATTTAAAAAATTATTGTTTATTTGTAAAAAATCTTTTAAAGGATAATAAAAAAATATATAACAACAATAACAAATAAAACACTAAAATCAAGCAACAAGGCATTCATGTACAGCTACGTTAGTAACACAATTTCAAAAATCATATAAAAGAAACCAATAAAACATTTCATTCATGGTGATGAACACAGAAACTAGCCTCATTATGAAGCCTCTTATGAAATGGATGTCATCTTATCTATAATCTCTTAAGGCTGGAATACACTGATTTACGAAGAAGTTGAAGAAGTTAACACTATTGTCAAAAGTCAGAGCCAGTCTGCAGATCTGAGTTGACAGAATCTATAGCAAATCAATTAACTTAACTTAAGGTGACAACCATCAGTTAATATTTCAAGTCTGATTCTGAAGTATTTGCAGCTGTGCGACTGGTCTTCAAAGAGCCCAAAAGAGCCGATGTTACATCTCTCTTTATCTCCTTGCACTGGCTACCGGTTGTGGCTCGCATCAAGTTCAAGACATTGATGCTTGCATATAGAACAGCCACAGGCTCAGCACCCCTCTACTTCCTCTCACTATTACGACATCCCCTCCAGAAGTCTGAGATCCGCTAGTGAGCGACGCCTCGTGCTACCATCACAAAGAGGCTCAAAATCACTTTCCAGAACATTCTCGTTCATCATTCCTGGCTGGTAGAATGATCTCCTCAATCCTAACAGGAATGTTGAATCCCTGACAACTTTCAAGCAACAGCTGAAAACTCATCTCTTTCGAAGCTATTTGACTTCATCATCAAAAAATAAATGTAAAAAATTATTTATCTTTATTTATGCCTTCTCTTTCTAGCTTGTACTTATTTGAACAATGTCTAAAACTTGGTATTACGAGCACTTCCTGTGTCTGTTTGCCTCTTTAAGAAGAATCGCAATATGTATCCCCCAATTGTAAGTCGCTTTGGATAAAAGCACGAGCAAAATGACTAAATGTAATGTAAATATATTAACAAAGACGTTCAGTGAGGAAGAGTTTAAAGAGAGCACACTAAGCTTAATTTTACAAATTTCATGTAATATTTATTAATTTGTCAAGATTTAGCTAAATAAATAACCTAGGTCATGTATTAAGTTCATACATATTTTATTATGAAACAACTATTATTAATGATATCTATGAGATTCTACTTTTTTTTACTGATGTCACACTGAAGCTGTGTGATTTTCATAGTAATACACTCTTAAAGCTCACGTTACAATAGTCTAAAATCTTTACATTACAGCATTGTAAAATCACAGACCAGCAATAAACTGTCAATTTATAATGTTATGGCTATAAAAAGTACTAGGCAGGAATGCCTCTGAAGTAATATATTAGCATAGCACACAATCTTATACAGCTAGTCAGCTTACTGTGTTCTGTAGCATCTGCACTGTGTTGATCTTTTATGATCTAATGTCATTATTTCCCACATCCAAGTTCCTGATTATAATATGCAAAAGTCTAATAAGTAACCTACTCCACCTCCCTGCCAGTACTGAGAATGGAACCCACAACCTTCGGGCAATAAGGCTTACTCTCTAACCGCAACCATAACTACCCCAGGTGTTAGTTAAAATAGTATCATTTATTTATTTATTTTTTTAAGAAAAAGAAAACTTAAATTGTAGAACTGACTATGTGCTATTCCTAACATAGTCAACCTCCAATTCAACTAACACAAATTGCCAAAAACCCTAAGCACCTGAGCCTCCTACAAAAACTCACTCAGCTGCTTTTCTCAAGGTAACACCCTCCTGTAACCCCATCATGCACTTTCCATGCTCATTTTATTCTCCTCGACTCCTCCTGCATCGGTCCACCACCTTCTCAATCCCCAAACCTTCATTTTGGCCCCCAGTGCATTTTGCCAATCACGCAGCCTCAAGCTATTGATTGATAGGTTCTTGACCAATCAATCATCAGCGTCTACGAATACGACCCCGCCCTCCCGTCATCACCGCCCTCGTGGCGCTCCACAGACCAATCGCGGATCTTGTTCGGGAATTTCCACTCTCATTGATCAGCCTCCGCTTTGACGCAGTCACCGACCGTCGAGCCCGGTTACCCCTCCGGGCATCACGACCGATATATCAACATGTCAAAACGACACAGAAACCGAGAGACAGAACATCGCGTGGCGTGCGATGGAAAAGGTATCGAAGGACAACATGGTCTTTGCGTCACAACATCACCATTTCATTTCAGACTTCATAATTTGTTTATTTTATTATGAATTTTAGATATTCAGTTCTGGTTATTGCAAGGTCGCCAAATAACTAGCTAGAAGGCTCTTGGTGTGACAAATGAGTTCGATATATTCGCGCTTCAGTTGCATGAATCATACATTTTGACGCAGTTGTCCGCGCGTCTACTGACCAATTTGACTCTCTTTGGGATTTAATACTCGTCATAAATGTGATACATGTTGGACAGTCGGCTGTGGAACTATTGAAACGGGTCAGACCAGATGAAATCATCAAATCCATGCCTCCCCTCCCAACCCCCACCCCCATCCCATCCGTGGTTAACGCCTTTCATTTAGGAATATCTCCTCAGACTTTCCAGATACCCAGAAAATAATTGTCGAAAAACTTACCTGGATAAACAAGATGTCGCTTTCCTAGCTATAAAACGTTGTTGTCATCATTAAAAGGGAAATGGTGCATTTATAAATGGTGTAGGCTATTTAAAATAAAATACAGGCAACTGAGTTCACAAATCAAAACTGATCACTCAGGTTTTGGCGTCATTTTAAAAACATGAAAATGACGTTAAGGGCAAACGGTCATTTCTGTGGTCGTCAATGTTATTTTCCTCACCCGCTGTTGTTTGACAGATCGAAGTGAGGCGTGAAAAAACGTTATAGTAGCTTACTACTATTACATGTGCTATTGTGATATCTTACCAGAATGTGATAGTAGTTATCACAGTTAATTTGGATATTTCTTGTCATTTTTGCGTTTAACGTTAAATCAGTACGCCTTTTTGCATCGAATGTGACACGGTTAGCGCCTAATATATCTTCAATTTCTAGCTTAGATGCCAAACGCCTTAGATATTATCTATGTAGCTATATGCCTCATATGCCAATTTGTGCATTTCTATTCACCAGTAGGCTATTCTTCATTTGTTCCCTTTAACTGCATCATTACGCATCCGAAATGGCGCAATTGCCAAACGATAGAGCAGCGTTATTTCATATAACGTTAGTGTCAACGATGTTAAACCCGCAGTCTGGGGTTAAAACGCCCACAGTAGGCTATAACTGATTAATATAAAGCAATACGTTAACTGAGAACGGAATGCCTAGGCTACATAATTACACGTTACCATTCTGAATTATTCTTAATGTGTATGGGATGCAAAATGCAAGGATTTAAAATAGATTCTTACCCCCATTTTGGAGCCGTCAGTCGCTGTCTCTTCAGTCTTACAAACTACGTTTGGTTTCAGTCAAGCAGGGGAGAAGAAACAATGATGCTCTTAAACGGATACCGACGGGCAGCGTTTGAATGACCCTTTGTTTATAAATTAAATCGAAATATTCTTGAAGATACCATGCATAGCATTTTATTACAAGGGATCTTCATGAAGAATAAACTTAAAGAAGGGCCCAAGCTGCATTGGTTTTTAAAAGCACATGGGGCTGCCTTTGATATAATGATTGAAGAGCATATGCAGCGCAGAGGATTATGAAGCGACTCTGGCTGAATGATGCCGGTGAGATGAAGAACCGACGCGCTCAGTCTGACACTCTGTGTCCTTCCGCCGCTAGTGCTTCGGCCAGAACTTCTTATCCCTCCGCGAGCGAAAGTAGCCCCGTAAACGCCTGTAGTGTACAGACATGACAATGAGATAATGTTCCAGAAGAATCTGGTTATATTAAGAGAATATTACAAGTGTGCGTCTCCAATGAAAAATATCAGCAGACACTTGTTCGATTGCATACCTGAATCGAAGATGGATTATTATGCTGAATCATGGCCGAATCATTGGACAGGCTAATGGACATAGTATTTCACAAACAACTAGTACCCTTGTACTACAGTGATGCTTTTAGCATGTACCATGGTATCATCCGAAATTCTTTGAGTGCAAATGCCATAGAAGAATGTGGTAATCAAAGCACCATAGTATTTTAAATTTTTTCTATAATACGTTAATATAACAAAACATCCAAACAGTTCCCTAAACAACTGTTGTCAAGGATTGTCATTATTTATACTGAGATGTTATACATTCGAAAATCAAGGTATTTGATTTGCATATAGTTCCATGAAGAACCTTTTTACTTCCATAGAACTTTTCCATTCCACAAAAGATTCTTTACAGTAGATAAAGTTTCTTTAGATTATTAAAAATGTTCTTCACACTAAGAAAAATGGTTATTTTAAGAACTGTTCACAGAAATCTTCCTTGCCAAATTGGTTCTTCTATGGCATTGCTGTGGAACCCCCCTTTCAAAACTTTTATTTTTAGCTGTATAGGCTACAATGGTTTTCTCGATTACTTATAAATCTGTTCAACAAATGATCAAAAGCTTCTCAAACTTATTTTGATTCTTGGCATATATTCCAGAAGATCAGCCAGTGTAACAGCACTATTTGTTCCCTGAAATGGACTGAATCTCAAAGCTGTGTGGGTGTATTACAGATAGATATAGACAGAATTAAAAAGACAGAAAACATAATAACTTTTCAAAAATATAATAATGGGATGTAAAAAGTAAATATGATGGACTAAAGGTTTTTAGGTAGTGTTGGTTGTGTGTGAGCAAATGTTTCTTGCAGTGAAAAGGTGATTATGCTATCTATTAGTGATAAAGACTGGATATTTGTGATTGTGTGTATAAGTGGCAGATAAGGGCCAACAGATACAGCAATTAGGTATTTTTAAAACCAGTGAGAAAAAGTCAAACACAGGCAACAAAAGAGTTATAAATGAGCTGAAGAGACAGAATGAGTCAGCCATCTAATCAGTGTCTGAATCGAGAGACAAAACGGATGAAACAAACTCAGGATGACATGAAGATTTCAAGCGCTTCACCACATGCAGGTGCTAAAAATAGATTAATGAGGACTAAAATAATTAGGGTCACACCATTTATCTGAGAATCACATTTCCAGGATGGATTCTGAAAACCAGACCTCACTATCACCATCAGTGATATCAAAAAAAGTTGTATTAATATTAATATTTATTTAAACGCTAATTTAAACAAGGCTGTAAACTATGGAAGACCGTTTCCACCACTGACTAAAAAGAGAAGTAATTGTGACTTTTTACATCTGAAATATAAATTCGCATTTTTAAGAAAAAAGTCAGAATTGCATGATAAAATGTCAGAATTGTGAGAGTTGCAGTTACTTTTTTTTTTTTTTATAAGTAGTGAAAATAATTTTCCATGTAAACCTAAAAATGTGGTGTAAAGTAAATAATTGCCCAACCATGAGGCCATTTGACCAACATGTCAAACAACCAATCAAAGTTTTTATTTTGTTCATCGTTACGTTTTGAGGCATGGAAATGTCGCCACAATAACATACCGGTGTGTAAAAATATTTAAAAGATTCTATGCCGCGAACTTTAAATATGCATACAACTTATCTGTACTTACCTTTTACATAATGCTTAGATAAACAAAAACAAACAACAAAAAATTATATATATATAATAGTGCAGGTGGTTGTCAATCTGTATTTACATAAGATTAACCAAAAGATACTGTGCAATCTATAACATTACCTTCAACTGTGTCCTCAAGGCCACAAATCTCTTACAGTTGTTTTTAGCAACCCATGTTTGCCATTCATCTGTTTAAGTCCCATTGAATCTGGCAAACAAAGTTCTTCTTTTTCAGAGAACAAACTAGCTGACAGCATCCAAACCACACTATACTTAACCTCTTTTTCATTTCATCCTCCATCAGGTCCCCATAGCAACAGCTGCTAAGTAACCTTGCCCCCTAATCAAGCTGGAAAGATATTGAGAAAATGATTTGTGGAGATGCAGTCGGGGGACTGAAGGACATGTTTAATTAACCTCTCCAAGCTAAAACTTCTGATTTAAGCAAATACTTCTGAATTTTGATTGCAACAGAAGTTTTAGGTAATGAAGCTAATCATTTGGTTTAGTTTGAAAGTGCAGTTAAACAGCCTCTGTTCATATTCCATTGACGACGGAATATAAAGTGCACATATTCTACTATTGACTTGCATTCTCCTTTTCCTAAGTTTGTTTTGATGCTCTGTAAAGCCCTGCAAGAAGTTGTATATTATATATTTATGCAATAGATTTAATACATTACTGATCCCTGAGTTGAACTGCGGTCATGTTGTTCATAAGAGAAGAGTGTTCACTTGTAGTGCTTGGAACACATTGAACTATCATGACCCACAGTGTTCCTTATATGCACGCTAAAAAAGTCATTGCTACATCTTTTTTTTGTTGTTGCCTCTGTCCACATATGCATTCAAGACTGTCAAAACCTCTAGCTTGAAGAACTTTATATTTGTAATCGGTACAGTGGTGGAGTCTCCATTTTGTATACAAAGGTTAGGGTCAGGGATGCCTAAATATCTTGCCATTTGTCCAGTTGGATTCCACCTGCTGTTTTATATGCTGCTTCTTGAATTCTTAATTTAATTACATGTTTCAGCAGTGCAATAATGTATCGATCCCATTTATAATGGCTCAGGCTTTTTCAAGTACCCAAAATGTCTTAAATGTAGTAAAAGTGAATGCATACTCAACTCTAGGGTTCATCAGACTGGTGAAACTCTCTGGAGCAGTGCATCTCAACTAGTCGGTTGCAACCCAAGAATGGGTGAGAAGCATATTCTTCTAGGATCTAGAAAAGCAGGTAAAAATAGTGTTAAATGCAAATAATTGGGATGAACCTATGAAAGCATATAAACATGAAAGCTATCAAGAACATATGAATGGCATAAAAATTTCATAAATATTTAACAAAATCATCAGTTTTCATAGTCAAACTATATACACTGTTTTTATAATTTAGCCTGTTGTTGGGCCTATGGAGTCCTTGGTCAATTTAATGCACCTCAGTATTAATTTTAAGGATTTTTTTTTTTTATGTTCATTTATTTATATTTTCACTATAAATTTCGGCCCTGTGTTGGGTTCTGAAGTAAAACCAACTTCTAGTGAAAGTAAAAATAAAAGCTTTTTGAAGACCAACTTTGTGGTAGCTACAAGAAATTGGAGCTGAACCTAAGTGCTTAATGGATCCCATACATTAAAGGCCAATGACTGTTCAGCCACATGTTAGGAAAAAGTCTTTGAGGCATCTGAAATATTTCTTGAAGCTGAGTATACCACAGAATAATTCAAGCACCTTTAGTTCAAAATTTGAGCCAAATCTAAACATCAGGAGTACTGTGACATTTTTAGACTTACAGAAACCATATTGTTTATTGTATAGATTTTTAGATCTTTAGTGTTTTTTTTTTTTTTTTTGAGAACTGCAGATTTGTTTATTGATTTCCATATTTCCCCTTAAATTCATTTTCATGCCAGTTAGTGTTGAAATGATGTCAATATTTGCAGCAACTAAAAACACAGCACCATTTTAATCAGCTCAAAATAACAGCTCTCTGGTGCTAATCAATCATCTTGGCTGTCGCGAGTGACTTGAATTAGCAAATGAGTAGTTTAGTATGAGTCCTGAAGAGCCCTGAACCACCACCACCCTACTCATGAGAGTAAGACTGAAGATGTGTGCGTGTGCAAATGTTGTCATGAGGGGAATTCAAGTAAATGAATTAAATGAATCATATTTTCTATATCCGAGTAAAATGGCTTCTCAAACGAGAAAAAATGTGGATGGCACTTGATTTTGTCCATCAAGAATTGATTGGATCGTTTGATAGTTATGGTTTGCTATTACAGTGATGTTTTTTCAGTGACAGTTTACTGGAGAGGCGAGGTTATTGTCCCATCCTTGCACTGGTAAACACATCAGAGGAGAAGAGATGTCACTGCAAGGGAGAGGAAAGTTGTTTTGATTAAAGATTACGAGGGCATGGGAATTTTTTTTATTAATGATGAGCACAGATAAATCATTCATAATAAACTTTGCAATATCCCATTAAAAACAAGAATTTGATTGTGACTTACATGCATTCACTTTATTTAAGGTGATTTTGCAAAGTAAACACCAAACTGACCCTTAAGGACATTTTAGGTTCATTATAGCCCAACCATTCACATAAATACATTCACAAATGCATGAATGAGTGATATTTTTTTAATACACAATTTAAATGTGTATTGTAATGTCTATTTTTGATTGATTTTGCATGTTTGTATCTGTGATTGTTTTTTAATATAAACAAAGGAGTTATGAAATAAAAGATTGTATAATTCATTTTGAATTTTACTATTCTTGTGAGTACCTCTGCAGCTAAAACCCACCCCCACACCTGCTGTTACATAACCCACCAGTGAGGGCAGAGAGCTGAGTTTGGGTGTGCATGTGACCAGACAACTAGAATCTAATCACATACATCTGGCCAAACACCTGTGAATGGTGACTCATTAAGCCTCCATGTAAGTTTATGCATCCAGCAAGACAAAATAGTTGTGCTTCACCTGCTAATATTAATGCTGGAACTATTCCACAAGTGTAAGATTTTCACACTTCCTCTGACATGAACATGACTAGGTTGCTAATGTTTCTCATTCTCTATCTCTCTCTCTCGTTTGCTTTTTTTGGTTACCCTCCTTTCTTTCTAAGCACCTCTTCTTGCTCTCCTTCCTCCCCTCCTCTCATTTTGTCTGAAACACTAACTCTACAGCAACTGAAAAGAATAAACAGGGATTACTTGCATGTTCTCTTTTCGTAAGTGACAAAAGATGCACAGAAGATGTTACTAGATCTGCTCAGACAATCAAAGCACGGAGGAGGATGGGGCCATTTTGCATAACAGATGCAGAGGAAAATGTCATTGAAAAAAAAAACTCTTTTCAGAAGGTTGACTTGAACATCTAGTCATATGTGGACAGCAGGCATGAAATGTCAAAAAATGTTGCAATCATACATGAAGACTTAATTTGCATGGAATGTAGAAAAAGCAAAATGAATGAAATTAGATTTCTGTCCAGCCGTAATAGATTTATGTATGTGGCAAGGTTAAGTTGAATCTGGATATTTGATTTGCATGCCAAAACATTGTGCAGTATGTATACATACGTGTGTGTGTGTGTGTAGTAGCCAAAGAGACAGTCTCCTCTTACTCAGACTGTCTCTGTCTCCCTCCTTCATTATTCCTCTGGGCTCATATCTAGCACAAAATGTGTAAGCTTCAGTTTCTCCATAAAAACCATTGATTCTGTGCAAGACATATGAAAAAAGTGCATCCAGTTATGGTATTTCTAGCAGTTGCTGTGAAACCTAGACCTGATTCTTGACCAAACCTGCTTTTTAGTTCACATAAGAAATCACACAAAAGCTCATATCCTTTTTCTTTTCTTGCTTTCACCGTCTTTTCTTCTGTACATCTGCAAACGATACGATCATCAGGTCATAGTAATGCACAATTCTCCTCAAGATAATTGTAGTCTGCTTGTGAATGCAAAATCCTTATAATCTGGTTTTGTTCTTTGTCTTTTTCACATATGCTAAAAATCTTTTTTTATGATAAATGTTATGCAGGCTTTGTTTTTAGATTGGAAACACAACATGCTCTTTCAATCGCTCCTGACCATTTTGGGTTTAAAAAGCTAAATGCTTGCTCTGTGAAGAACTAAGGATCCAACATGGCTGGTGTTTTAATCGCTCGTCTCTTTAAGCCACAGCCCGTGACTCAGCCAATCAGAGAGGAGATGCTGTGAATGTCCTTGCCGACGACCTTGATGAAGAGGGAACAGGAGGACTGAAAACAAAGCTTTATGAAAGGCAGCGATAAATGGCTTTCAGCAGAGAGGAAGAGGAAGAGATGAAGAGCAGGGGAAGGACTGACGGCTGCATGTTGATCAGGAAGCACACCAATCCCCCAGCGGACCGTGACAGCACTCGGCATCCCCCATCCACCCCTCCACATCCCTCCATTACACCTCCTCCCTCTCGCGCTCACTACATGTGTGTAAATGTTTCATAATCTCTGCATTTGTAGTCGAGAGCTTGAGGCTGAAAAAAAACACACATCAATGAACGAGCCGTGCTTGTTCGCTTCTCCCTCTTTTTTTATCTCTCTTCCTCTCGCATACACTCCTTGTTTTACACATGGATGGGTTTGACAGGTGGTCTTCCGGAGAACTGACACATTATTGCTGGCAGGTTCAAATAGGACAAACACACACACACACACACACACAAACACACACACACACACACACACGTACATAGGGGATAACCTGCATTATACGCCACCTCATTTAGCAGCCAATGCAGTTTGTGGAAAGCAGGTATGAAAGTGGACTTCAAGATATTTCCCCAGTGTCATAAAAAGTTGCACTTGCTCATACTTAGGGAAAACCTAAATATGCAATTCGGATGCAAATACCATAGCATTGGAAGCATGCATCCTGATGAAATTACATGTTCTTCTGTTGCAGTGACGTCAACAAACTACAGGGGGCGATAGAGATCAAAATGTCTTTCAACCAAGTGCAACCTAAAAAAATTTTTAAGGAGCTGACCGTGACACTTAAACTTTAAATAGTTTGCTCAGCAAATCTTCATCATGAAAGAAAGCGAAAACTGCCCGCAGAAAAAGATAATTTACGATAATGTGTCTGTTATGGTCAGGGGCGGATCTAGAAAAATATTGATGGGGTGGCGAGAAGGGGGCAGGAATTTTTGAGGGGTGGCAACATAGGGCAGACGTATATATACTGAATTTAATCACAGTTATCACAGTTTGATGATAAATATATGTGCACACTACAAAAGTGCACAGGCTGTCATTTACAAACTTAATCTCATGCAATCAATGTCTTGCATTTTAAACAGTTTATATAAGGAATAAGTGACCATACCCCATAAGCACCACCACACTCACTAATGCATACAGTATGCATCGACATGTCATTAAGAGCATTATAAAAGATTCAGTGTTATCAATATGTCAGTTTATTATAAGAAACACAAGATTTTAACAGCCAATGACATTTCCAGCTGGGGAGACTCAACTGATTTTCTACTGTTTAGTGTTAATCATCATCTAACTCAACCAGTCAAGAGCTACATTAGCCTTAGATGTTATATGAATATGGTCCCTGAAACATAGGTTTTATTAGCTGACAATAATAATAAACAAATAAACATTATAGACACAAATACAAATGTACTTTTAGAAATTGTTTTTGAAAAATATGGTGTTATTGTTTTGGCAAGCTTAAATTAAACTTCTATGAAAACTTGTGTGATATTCCTTTAAAATAATGTTTTAGGATAACTTTTTTAAAGTAGGCTATATTTTACTGTGCAATTTCTTACATAATTTCTTTGAGTTAGACCAAACTTTTATTTTTTGTGAATTGTAGAGTTTCTGTGTTTATTAATAAACTATTATTATTAGCTATTAGGCCTACTTGAAGTATAGCATACTCTACTGTGCAATAGTACTATAGTTCTGTTTGAATGTCTTCAAGTTATACCGAGATTTTATTTTGACAGGGTTGTCCATAAAGACATTGCCGTTTCTGTCAGTCTGTGTATACGATACGTTTATTCTGCTAAATGAATGAATGACGATAGATTTTATCAGATGAAATGGTGAAATCCTCTCATAGCGCGCTGACGTGCACATGTGTATCCTACATCATGTGTCAATATAGTAAAGAGCTGAAAACACCATGCGTGCTTCAGAGTGTGGTGTGTGTGTGTGTGTGTGTTTTGTGTGTGTGTGTGTGTGTGTGTGTGTGTGTGTGTGTGTGTGTGTGTGTAGTAGAGCACACATTCCCAGAGACGTGTATATCAACACCTTCAGGGCCGCTGTCATTTTAAAGGCTATTGATGGCTTAGGTCTATTTTTATAGCAACAGCAACAAAAAAAATATTACAGTATATTAATACTTTGTCAATTATTATTTGAAGTAACAAAAACATGGTTAATTTGCAGTTACCATGGCTACAAAAACAATGATTTGTGGTGTTATTGTTAAAACCATGGGTAATTTTCGTAAGGGAACCTGAAAAAAAAAAAACTTTCACAGGATTGTGCCTGAAAATGATAAACGGGCCTCATTTTTTTTCTGACACCTAAATGAACACATTACAATTGTTTTGTGACTGCAAGTCTTTCTCTTCAAATGCTCTTGAGCTTTAAATTTGCGTTTGAGCCCATGTGAAAGAGTAGCAATAATTTACATATGATTTACAGATTATTTTTAAAAATATCAAACATTTAATTCAATTGTGCATTATAGCTGACACCTACATGAACAATTACAGTTGTTTTTATGACTAGAAGTCATTCTCCTCAAATGCTACTGACGTTAGAAAAGTGTATACCAATATCGCATGTAACTTTAGAGAATTTAGGTCCCTAAATTTGAGACTCTTCAATGTCCAACATCAAGCCAATTTTATGTCTGTCTGTTTTTACTTTGAGTTTTCTTTTCTCTTCGCTGGATTGGGATTCATCCATTAATTGTGAACATTCAGCCGCAAACATATGAGCGTGCGAGCGGTCGCTAGCACGGATGGGAGAACGGAGGAAGTTTTTTTTTTTTTTGAAGCCAACTGGGAATGGTGCCCCCTTCTGGGAGTTGGTGCCCAAGGCCAGATTGAGTCAGTTCGGGAGTTTCGTAGGCGGGATCACGAATCATTTGAGTCAGTTTGGGGATCGCGAATCATTGAATCAGTTCGGGAGTTCGTAGCGGGATCGCGAATCATTTGAGTCAGTTATGGGGATCGCGAATCCATTTGAGTCAGTTCGGGAGTTCGGAGAGGGATCGAGAATCATTTGAATCAATTCGAGAGTTCGGAGCGGGTTCGCGAATCATTTGAGTCAGTTTGGGAGTTCGGGAGCGGAATCGCGAATCATCAGTTCCGGGAGTTCGTACCGGGTTCGCGAATCATTTTGAGTCAGTTCGGGAGTTCAAAGCGGGTTCGCGAATCATTTGAGTCAGTTTTGGGGATCGCAAATCAGTTTTAATTAGTTCAGGAGGTCGGAGCGGGATCGCGAATCATTTGAGTCAATTTGAGAGTTCGGAGCGGGATCGCGAATCATTTGAGTCAGTTTAGGGATCGCAAATCATTTGAATTAGTTCGGGAGTTCGGAGCGTGATCACGAATCACGAAAGATTCACGCTTGTAAATTTTCAAAGGCCTATGCCACCCCGGTAGATCCGCCCCTGGTTATGGTGCATCTCCTGGCAATGCTGAGGAATACAATGTACTGTTCAAAAGTTACACTACCATTCATTCTTTCACTACCATACTAAAGTTACACCATTAGTTACATTTTTGAAAGAAATTAATACCCTAATATATATATATATATATATATAATATATATATATATATATATATATATATATATATATATATATACACACTCAATTTATGACAGTAAAGACTTTTACATCTGTTAAATTTTTTCTAAATCTAAAAACTTCCCATTTATCCAAAAATCAAAAAAATATCAAAAAATAAAAATAACAGCACATCTGTTTTTCAACACTGATATTAATAAGAAATGTTCCTTAAGCAGCAAATCTGCATATAAGAATAATAAAATGTAAATATATTAAATTAGAAATAGTAATTATTTAATAATATTATTTTACTGAATTTTTGATTAAATGCTGCCTTGCTAAGCATACAAGCACAGATTCTGAGTATGGGACACTATACTTGACTACACATCACGTCACATGTGTAAATGTGTGTGCAAATGCAAATACTGAAATATAGAAATCCATCATAAATATATTAATTACTACTTAAAACAATGATCAATGATCTAAACAATGAGTGAAAACAACATTCCAACAACATTCACAATTATTTCCATCACAGTCATTTTCACTACAGAATTTGATTAAACATAGCATCACTTAGAAATGGACATAATTGAGAGAATAGAGGAAGAGAGAGAGAGAGAGAGAGAGAGAGAGAGAGTTCACCTATGCATGTATGTGTTTTTGGACAAATTAAACTAGTGAAAGTGTAAAAGTATGTTTTAGGAGAGTTGTTTTTACCAAAATTTTGACCATATCAAACTGCAAAGTTGAAGAAATAGCCACTTACATTAAGCTATGAATTAAGGTCTGACAAATTTCTAAATGCACCGAAATAAAGCTTAGTTAGAAACATCTGTGGAACCGTCGTAACAGATTAACATCCTATTAACCTCATAGCAAAAACAAAAAAACTGCTCAGCAACTGCATAGTAAAGTGGCAAAAACCACTCAGAAGACTTAACGTTAAACTGTTACTTATCAATATATTAATTAATTGTAAGCATTAAACTGTGTTTACCCATCCTACAGTACATGTCCATCACATTCTGCCTTTAAATAAAGAAAATCAATCCAGTTGCAAATGAAATGGGGAAGAGGCAAAACTAAGGAGCCTGCCATTTGTCATTGCAGGAGGTCAATCAATCAGACCGTGTGCCACAAGCAACAGCAGCAATGGGCGAACCTTCCATTATTATAAACCAATCAGTATTTTTCCACAAATAACAAAGGACTCTAATAACACCGTTACAGTCTTTCACACCCCACTGGGACTTAGTGCTCTGTTTTAAAAAATCCCATCTAAAATGGTTCCATGCCAGTGATCCCACTAATGAACAAAACAACTGCAATCAGCTTCATCAAGCAGAAAATATATGGAACTCGTCCCACACCATTTGTGAATGATACTTCAATCATTCGGATTTCTGATAAAAGCCGCACTATTATTTGAATTCATGGGACTTAACAGTTCAAATCATTGTATGCGTCCATGTCCAGTTTTGACATGTTTTTTCATATTTAAAAAATGCCCTGGTTCTTCAAAGCTTTATAATGGCAGTGAATGGGTGTTGATGTTCAATAGTCCAATAGAAGTCCAATAAAGTGCATCCACCAATCATAAAAATTACTCCACATAGCTCCAGGGCGCTAATAAACATTTCAAGTGAATTGAAATGTTTGTGAAAAATCCACATTTAAAACTTTATAAACCATAAACCCTTGTATGCACACTCACGCGAGAGTGGGGTTCCAGTGGATGCCAGGGAATATTTAAATAACTCTTTCCGAACCATTTCCAGCTGAAGAACGCTACAAACATTGACACCCAATCAGAATCCATCCTGCTTCAAAGAGCAAAAGCATTTAAAGCAGCAGACAGCAAAACTGCAGAGAGTGATTCTAATAAAATGAATGTTATTTTATGTGTGAACGCTACATAGTTATCATTATCAGGGCAGTCCGTGGCCTAATGGTTAGAGAATCAGACGGGATGGGAATTGCTGAGCACATAATTCTGAGTATGGGACACCATACTTGGCTAAATGTCACATCATTTCCACTTTTTTTTTCATTTTTTTGTATATTCATGTTCTTAGTGTGAAACTCATGAAACTAATATTCTATATTGATATTCTAAAAAATGTACAATATTAGTCATTGTTTGACAGTCCACTTGTAGTGCTTAAATTTTTCATCAAATTTCGATTCAATATATGTTTAGATTTGATCCCAGATTTTTGTTTAGTGTTACTGTTTTGTATTTGACTGTGATAGAGTCAGTATAATTTAATGTGCAGAGGTTGGCTCAATGGCAGGTTGTTGCTCAAGAACCGGTCTACCATATCAAATGCCACTATTCCATCTGGTAGCAACATCTGTATACAACTTGTGGGGTGGCAGCCCCAGAAGATCCCTGTTTCACCACAAGGGGCATGAATTTGTGGTGGGGTTGTGGTTTAAAAAATCCAGTAATTTTACCACTCTTGACCCAACAGTCATGATTCAGATGGCAGCTTCAGAGCTCACTGTGGAGCAGTGTTGATGGTTGAGCGAAACACCTAATGTGTATAAAACTGACTAGCATGTAGCAGCAATCATGTTAGCAGCGTTATCTGTAACTACTGTATAACCAGGTCAGTGGTTGTTAGCTGCTATCTGTGCAACATCCTGAAATAACTCATTTTCCGCTGTGTGGTTTTCATTCATCACTCTTGTTTTGCAGAACACGAGACACAAGCTGCCAGTTATCTGTGATAAAGGTGCACAGTAAAGGTGACAAACGACCTGAGTTGCCCTTGATGTCCCACATCACACTTACTCTTGTTGCTGTCTTTAAGGCTTCCGCAAACCCTTTATCTTTGTCTCTTGTATAGCTCAGGTATCGTTTTCTCAGTAAAAAGTCGACAGAATGGTATTCTGCACTGAGGCTCAATTGTGTGTAACGTACAGAATGCCTTCATTATCAATGACACTGTAGGTGTTTTTCTAAATGAAACATGCTATTTTGTCCGATTGGCTGAAAAACTTTTTACAAAAAAAAAGTTTGAACTCCTAATCTTTGTAGTGCTCCAAAAATACTTCACCTTTGCATTATAAATCCCCCCACCCCTAAATTATATATATATATATATATATATATATATATATATATATATATATATACAGACACACACACACACACACACACACACCACACAGTCATACATATACATTTATAGAGCAGTATTTGACTGCTTTAAACTATGAAGCCATGCACTCAATGAACTGGAGTGCAGAAATAACAGCCTTTATCAATGATTTTGTTATTTTTCAAAAAAAAATTCTGTCTTGTTGTTAGTGACTCCTGACACTAGTTAAAACACCACTCAAATTTTTATCAAAAACATAAAAATAAAAAAAAGATATGTTTGCCCCCTAATGCACCTTGTTCTCGGCACCTCTTCCTTCATTTATTTTCTCACTCCCATCTTCAGCGTTATGAATGAAGCTTGCAGAGGAAGGGTGTGTGTGCATGTTTTGTTTGTGCGCAAAGAAGAGACTAGATAAATGCTTAATGGGGGGATGGCCAGGGTGATGTCGTGAGAGATGGTTTAATTTTAGAAAACGTGAAGTTTCTCCACCACTTATCCATAAGATCTATAAATAACCATGATGCTGGATGGCTCACTCGATCCTGTACGCTCCCACGCATCTACAAACAGCCTCCGGAGTCAGAATCCAGCAAGGGATGGATGGAGAGGGGACCGCAGGGAGGGGGAGGGGAGGACGTTGCTAGGAGACCATTGGCAGGCAGGTCATGTGACTGGAGATGACTGGCACTGGTATAGAATGCAGTCTCACAACACAACACACACAAACACACTATCATCACATACAGTTTTATATGGTGTATTTGCACATCAAGTGTATTTCTCCTCCTGTTTGACATGATCAATGTGTGTTGATATGGATAAAAAGATTGGGTCACTTTGCACCAACTCAAACAGGTGCACATAAACAGGGATGGCAATACAATCTTTGGCCAACACATTGAACGCTGAAAATCCTAACCACACACGTACAGAAATGAATCAGTGTTAAAACAATTAATTTTGCTCCACATCAGAGTAATGCAAAAGGGATACTAAGCAAAACAGAGCGTGATTGAATTGCTGTTGATTGAATGCATTGTTCATAGACGTGTAAACAAACACAAAGCTTCTGCTTGTCTGTATTTTTAAGGTCATTACAGGAGCGATGACTTTAGCAGTTGATTAAATGCAACTGGACTGTATGTGGGTTGAATTATGTCATCAGTGTCATCAGTCTTCACAGGAGAGGCATCTAAAAATGACACAGTCTAAAAAGGGTACATCGTCTGCAAACTACTTGCTTTGACTTCTTGCTGTCTTAGTGATATGCATTAGTATTATTTAAGACCTTGATTATGTATTTGTCATTAGGTTTTCGAATTTGTAACAGCAATTAAAAGGAAATCTAGAGTGTGGCCCAAAAGTCACATCACAATGAAGATCTGTGATTTAGCATTTAACGTAACATAATCTTGGAAATTGATCAGCTCCTTTTTCCAATTGTTATGATAATATATTGCTAAACATTGCAAGTAAATTAAATTAATTTGGGATTCGAGATGCATTTTTTAAATGAATTAATAAATGAACTAAACTAATTTTGGATTCAAAATTCAATTGCTATATATTACTATAGTTAAAATTCAATATAAACCTGCTAATTTTTATTCTTTTCACTTTTATGTTTAATATGCACAATTTCACACAAATTGATGTGCAATAAGGCTGTATATGGGCACAGCTGTGATTTGGCTGTAGGCATGAGGCCACAGGTAATCACAACATGCTGATATCGCATGGCTACGAGTGTGATATTGCATTTATACAAAAATTTGATGGCACGAGTGTGTAAATACATATGAAACAACAACACAGTGTCTTTCAAAAATGCTCTTTTGTGCAGAACTCCTTCCTTTCTTCCACTGGGGATTCAAATCACAAGTTGACAGTTTAACAGCTGTTTAAATTGAAAACATCACTTCAAATCAAACAGAAGTCGTGGGGAAGTTGTGGCCTAGTGGTTAGAGAGTATTTAATTTGAAAACATCACTTTAGAACTAGTAATGAAGGAACGAGTTACTTCATTGAAAGCTTATTGTATCACTGTATTAAAAGCTCACTGTATTATGATGAGAGATGGACTGAGCGAGTGTGTGATTACCTGCATTTGATACAGCATTCATTCTTCAGCTCAATCTCATATTCACAATAAAACATGTATTGATTGAATGTCCGCTAAAGAAAGCGTTATCTTTATTGTACTCTCCTTTCATCTGTTAAGGGTGATTTTTGATCACTGCGCTGCTGTTCACTGCATTGTGACGAGAATAAGTGGGCGTGCCAAATGAAGCCTCAATTCCTATAGCTTGTGTTTTTAACGTAGAAATCACGTGACCAATGACAAACGAAGCCTCACTTTTTGTCCAATCACATTCACGATTCACTTTGCGTGTGTGAATGTTCGAACCCAGAGATCTTTCTTTACGAGTAAGTTTTTAATTCAGATTTATTCAGTTATTTTTTAAAAACCCAGTCATATGAGTAATTCAAATAATTATTTTAGTAAAATAAAATATTTGCCATATGCAATTCATGT